>NC_134579.1:36432500-36652500 GCF_037038515.1 Microtus pennsylvanicus | reverse complement strand
ACAAAGATGGCCAGGATAAGGCACCTCAGGTAAAGTGCATCTAATCTGGGGGAGTAAATTCAGTAGCTCCTAGGCACCATGGGGTCACCAAGCAGGCTTCCCTTGAAGAGCTAGTTAAATGCAGAGGCCTCAAGGTATGGGGGTGGGGGGGTGGGCTCTAATCCCACAACTCCCACTGGCTCCAAGAAGGTAAGTCAGTCTAGTAGGAGGGGTTCCTGGACCCTCTGTTTTGTTTTTGTTTTGGGGAACTATCTCACAAAGCCTAGACTGGCCTCTAGTTTGCTATGTAGTTGAAGTTGGACTTCTGATCTTCCAGTGTGCAGGGATTGGTTTATATAGATCTGGGGGCTCCATCCTTGAATTTTATACACACGTTAGCACTCTACCTGCTAGGTTTCTTCCCTAGACCTGGGATGAGGACTAGGAACCCATCTTTAAGGAGGCATAGGTGTGAAGGAGGTTGAGGAGTGGGACATTGTCAGCATGACTATAGCTTCACACCACCCCCTGCAGGAGACTGGGGTTAAGGCTCTGGGGCAGGGAATGAATGAAAGTTCTCTAGAAGATCGTGGGAAAGACAGATGGGAGTGGTGGTGATCTGGGGCCAATGAGGGTGGAGTCTCTGAGAGGGGAGTGTTTGTGTAAACAGAAAGTATTTGCTTGACAAAGAAGTGGGGCGTCCAAGAGGGTAGTCTCAGCGCTTAGCCCCAGGGGGGCTCCTGGACACCTACCCAGACCTCTCCCAACCCAGGTCTTTAGAATTAAGGCAGACAGAAACCCTGCCAAGAGCAGGCTGGATTCTTTTAGAAATACCATACTGCTCAAAGCAAGCCTAGAAGTCTCAAAGACAACCGTGCAAGTTGTGGCAGGAAGGAAGCTAGGGGGTGGGGCGGCTTCAGGATGCTTCTTTAGCTTCAGGATTCTGGGTCTTCAAGACTAACTGCATCCCAGAGCTGTGATCACTCTAGGGAGCCTGAAGTTCACAAAGTTGAAAATAACTGTTTAAAGCCCCTTAGCTCAGATACACACCAGGAGTAGGAAATGACCACCACTGTTTAGCTGCCATCTGGTCGTGCTGGTGTTCAAACTATCATCTCAGGGCTACATGTAGACCTGTCCTGAAGCGGGTGCTATTCTCCCACACCTGAGTATCTGAGGGATGTGCTCATTCTGTTGCTGTCACAGTCTTGGGACCCTATTCCAGGTAGGATGGCCACAAGCCCAGAGTCCTTTGCTCCAGTACCCTGGGCCTGGAAAACTTAATTGTGCCCTTCCAGGAAAGATGCTAAAGGCAACTCCCCTGTCCTCTTCAGGATCCTCTGCCTGCCTCATCGGTTTGGGCATAGTGATAAGTGGTCCAGATGAAGCAGAGCTCACATCGAGACATGACACCCACTTTGGCAGCTAAAGGGTAGGCTAAGCATTGGGAGGGTGGGGGAACTTTCAAACGTGGGCAGCATCCGCACCTCAAGTGCCTCCTTGGTGAGCAAACTCTCCTCTGAACATCGTGCTGTGCATATCAGATTCATTAATGTTTCAGAAATCCTTCAGCCGCCTCCCAGTTCTGGGGCACAGAACTCGCATTATTGCTCCCTGAGTATTTTTCTTCTAATCTGTGCATTTGTCTTTAGACCCACAGTGTTTAACTCACAAATTTAACTTCATACTTGGAGATGTCAACTTCACCTTCTGGTGAGTGTTCCTCCACCAGGATCCAGGCCCTGCCTTCCAGAGACAGCCCCCTTCCACAAATTAGCAGACTGTCGGAAGGGAGGGCTAAACCTAGTGACAAATCTGGAAGAGGGAGGATCTGATGCCAGTTCCATGCTGTGATCTAGGTCCTGATGGGGGCTGGCTGTTTTGGTCTCCCTGGGTTCCAGTTTCCATATGCAGCCTGCAGTAGGCACTCCATAAATATTTGTTGAGTGATGCACACAGGTGATTAAATAAATGAAATTGGAGTGTTTTATTACTTGACTGCTATGGGCTGTTAGTCACCCCCTCCCTGGTGCTGAGAAGGCAGGGTGAGACTAGCAACTTGGGGAGAAAGGCACCCAGGGTTGTACCCCGGAAATGGGTGCCATGACTCATTTTCTAGTCAATTCTTTTTTTTCATGAAAATAATGACTATGTTTACTTTCAAGTTATTTTTATCTACTGAAAAAAACCAATTATTCTTAAAGAGTTAGCTTAAACATACTTATATTTGCTACAGATGAGTTTAAAATAGCGATCTGCTGCCTTGGACTCAGAAATTTGTGGAGAAGGAAGGCTGTGTCTATAGCTCCCAGGAGACCCATCCCCACCCCCAAGCAAGCATGTGGTGCTAGGGCTGTGGGCTCTTCCATTGGGAAGCCAGATGGGATGTGGGGATCAGGGGAGAAGGCTCAGTCATCAGCTATAACTTGGGGCAGCCTCCCTCTCAGATGAGAGATTCTCCAGCATTCATGTCCTCGTAACGCCCCCTCTTCTCTTCCCGTGAGGCCATTATTCATCTGCTTTGGTGAGGAATAGCATGAGTGTTGCCGAAGGTGGGGAAGTCACGGGCACTTCCACCTCTGACCCAGCGTCTTCCCAAAACTGAGACTTTTCCTTAAGGTGAACAAGTCTATTATCCTTCCTTTCCCAAACCATCTGTTTACCTTTAAAAAGTTACTTTTCTCCATAATGAACTTTCTGTATTTGAAATGGAGAATTATTTCGTACATTTATGTGTGTGTGTGTCTGTGTGTGTGTGTGTTTAAACCAAGGTCTCACTTTGCAGCCCAGCTTGATCTCAAACTCGAGGTGATCCTCCTACCTCAGCCTCCTCAGTACTGTGATTACAAGCTTGAGCTATAGGGCAGGGATGATTGAGTTTTAAGGAGCCAGTTGCCTCCAAAGAGGAGTTCTATGAAAAAGCAAGGCGCAAGTGGAGGGGAAAACCAACTTAAAAGGTTGGGTACTATATAACTCTTTAATATAAACAAATGCTTCCTTAAAAAAAAGAAAGAAAAAGAAAAAAGAAGAGGGAAAGAAGAGAAGAGGAAAGGAAAGAAAAGATTAGTGATCATCAGGGACTAAGAATGCAGTTACAAAAGGTCCCCAGAAGGGCACCGAATGTCCTGTTTCTCGACTGGTGTCGGGTACACGAACTGACCCAGACGGCAACACTGTGTAGGACTCAGCGTCCGCAAACGAAAACACAGACAACCGTGGAAACCTGAGCAAGCTCGGCGATCGGATCTAAGTCCACGTCCCAGTTAGAGAGACTCTATTTACTTCTTTGCCGTGTTTCACAGAGGCAGCACTGTGACTAGCGAACTCCGGACGTACTGTACTACACCTTCCGTGAGAAGCCGGCCAGCCGCAGCACCGGGCGCCGGGTCCCGGGAGGGCGTCGGGGGTGGACCCAGACCCGGCGGGGCGGGACGGGGACGAGCGTCGGAAGTGACGTCAACGGGCGGGGCGCGCACCTGAGCACCTGGGCAGTCGCGGTAGAGCCAGGCAGCGGCGATCCGCACGCGATGGAGGGCGAGGGCCGGGGCCGGTGGGCGCTGGGGCTGCTGCGCACCTTCGACGCGGGCGAGTTCGCAGGCTGGGAGAAGGTGGGCTCAGGCGGCTTCGGGCAGGTGTACAAGGTGCGCCACGTGCACTGGAAGACGTGGCTTGCGATCAAGTGCTCGCCCAGCCTGCACGTCGACGACAGGTCAGCGGCCGGGTGGGGCCGGGCTGGATGGGGGGGCTGCGCGCTACGCGAGGATCCGGGGAGCAGAATTCGCGGCCCTCAGGCCACGGGCCCCTCGCAGCTCCGGAGGTTCTGGGATCCGGAGCTGGCCCGGCGTGGTGGCCCCTAGCCCTGCGAGGCGCGTCGGGCTCGCCCGGGACCCACCTAGGCGCTGCGGTCCGCGCCCGGCTTAGAGAAATTGCCGTGTGGGCCTCCGCGCTTTGTGAATGAGTTAGATTTAGTTCCACTTACTAATTTTCGTTGGAGAACAAATTGATGTAAGACCGTAATTATTTCGATCGGAAGCACAGGCTGGGCTCGTGTGAGGCATCCGCGGCGCTCAGCCGCTTCCAGGGCTCCGGGTCCATTTTGGGTCCGGGATCTGATTCCGCCCACCGCTTTTCTCCGCAAACCTTCGTTTTAGGGGACTTCGGGTGGAAGCCAAGGGAGGATGTCTTGCTTTGACACTGGCAGTTGCTCCCCCTCCACCCCCGGCACCCTGGACCTTTGTCCCTCCTAGCGGATTGTAAAGAGATTGGAAAGGACTCAGAGTTGAGCCCGGTAAACCCGACGGCTATTGTGGTCTGTGCGTGAATTCGGAGATGACGTGCGAAGCAGATTCTTCAAAAGCATTTTCCCCAGATTGCACTATTTACGTTGGGTGGTGATAGTTTATGTATGAGCCGCAAAACAGCACATTTAAATGGCTTATTCTTTAACCAAGCTGACATGGACGTAGTATTTGCATTTTACCAGTTTAAGATCCCTCCTAAACCCCATTGAGCCGTGGCTGTGTGCAGGACCTGCCTTAAACCACAGGAACTCTGGACTCCAGCTTTACTGCGGAGTGGTGACCATGGCAGTACCCGAGTGACACTAAGGAGGATGATTTATTATCGGTATATTACTCCGTTTACACCTCATCCCTCTCCTGACTGTGTCAGAAAGCTCTTGGGCGTTTTGTTGTGTGCTTGTTTGCTTTTTGCTATGAGCCGGTTTTTCTTAGAACTGTGGTACAGTGAGGACCAGTGTCTAAAATCACCGTGAACTTTGCCATGCTGTGTAAACCTTCCTCCAACCCAGCCAGGAGAGACCCTGTGGTTATTTTGGTGAAATCCAAACCGTTTTGAATAGCAGCCAACAGTTACTTTCTCAAAGGTGAAATAAAAGAACTCTTCAGGGGTGATTTTTATGCCTTTAGAACGTGTGGGGAATTGTGTTTTCTAGGCAGAGTAAATATTATTCACCATCAAAGACAACACAGATTTTGGATACTGCAGGGTAAACGTGAACCACCCCAGGTATCAATATACTGTGCAGTTCTCCAGTCCTCAGGTCTTGTCTTTTGGGTGGCCAGGTTGCAGGGAGGGTTTTTCCACTTGCAGAGAGCCTGTGTTGAAGTGTGTGTCCTTTAACTGCAAACGCCTTTCTTCCCTGCCTGTGGTGGCTTGTCTGCAGCACCCAGCAGGAAGTACTCGGTCACCAGGTCGGGCTGGCTGCCTTTGTGCTTTTGTTATGTGGAGGTGACTTCTCCCACCCAGACCACATTTAGGTGTTTAAGTTCCTTTGGTGTTAGGAACTCACATCAGTTCCCAGGCTGGGAAATGTTAAGGAGTTCACTTGGTTCTGAGCGACCTGTTGCCTTGCAAGCTAGCCAGCCTGTATATGAAGCTTGAAACAGCTGTTGAGAGAGGCTAACTTTTCCTGGGCTGTTGTGGTGTATAGTCCTGCTTTTGCAAAGTGTTACCAAGAGGAAGAAACAGTTTTCCTAGGGGCTTTGTGTGCAGCCCTCAGCCAGAGAACACTGCGTCTACTCTGCCGATCTTAACCTCAGAGATAAGAGCATTTAAACATGGCCTTGGAGGATAATTTTATTGAGGTTTGAGAGAAGAAAACAATAGGACCAACAAGCCAGTCCATCTGGCAGCTTAGACAAAGAGAAAGTCCTGCTCTCTGAATTAAGAGGTCATGTGGGCAGGCTCCGCAGTGGACCTCCGTAGTGGGCCCACTACATGGGCAAGGGGTGGGAGGGGAAGGACTTCAGATGGAGAGTGGGAAGGTGGCCAGCCTGTCAGCATGAGCAGGCTTAGTATATTGGCCAGGAAAAAAAAGAAAGGAAAACTGGAAGGCACACCAGTGAGGACCTACAGGCAGCTGCCCCAAAGGAGGGGCTTCCCAAGCATCACATATCCATCTCATTAAGGGGGTAATTATTTCCCTCATCTCCTTAACATGCTTTCAGGTGTCTCGTGTTTCTTAAAGTTAAAGCTTCTTGAGGGATCTTTTTCTGTCTAGATGCTTGACAGGCCCTTTTGGGTTAATTCTGAAGGGAAGGACAATAGTTTGTCTTTGCAGTCTTGTTTTCTTTTGGTCATGAGGAAGCGTCTACGGACAGGTAGAACTTAGGTACAGTTCTTTTGACCAGAGTAAACTGAAAAGAATTAAAGAAACTGGCCATGGTGGTGCATGTCTTTGATCCCAGCACTCAAGAGGCAGAGGCAGGAGGACCTCTGTAAGTTCAAGGCCAGCCTGGTCTACGTAGTGAGTTCCAGGACGCTGTAGAGCAGTGGTTCTCAATCTTCTTAATGCTGTGACCCTTTAATACAGTTCATTGTGTTTGTTGGTGACCTCCACTCATAAAATTATTCCATTGCTACTTCTTAATTGTAATTTTGCTACTGTTATGAATCGAATGTAACTATCTGATATGCAGGATATCTGATATGCAACTCCAAAGGGGCCTTGACCCACTGGATGACAAACGCTGATACAGAAAGACCATGTTGTTGTTGTTGTTGTTTTTAAAGTTAAAGAAAAAAAACAATGTAAACTGGCCATAGCTGCCCAGAGGAAACAGCTTTTCTCCCCTCTATGGGTCTCAACAAAGACCTGCATAGTTTACTTCTAAGGAGTGGCTGTTGTACTTCCCCAGGGGTACTGGAGGTGGTGTCCAAAGCTGATTGAGGGGCAGGGTCCATCCACAGTCACCTTCAAGCCAGCTAACATCTACCTCTGCTGCATAGTGTATAGCTATGTCCTTTACCTGCTGCTTGGGGGTGAGGGGGTCACTTTAGCCACAGCTGTGGGCCAGTCCTGTTTTTACTGGCCAAGGCTGTTCACCCTGCAGGATGACTGGGAGTCTCTTGGCCCTTAGCAGCTGCCCAGGAAGGCCCCAGCCTTTATCCGTTCTGTGGTTTGTGACCCTCCATTTCTGTTTTGGGAAGGTGGGGCCTTAATTAGGTCTGAGACACTCATAAAGCCTCTTGTGAAATTTCTGCCAAAGCAGGGACATTTAGAGGACCTTGACACAATTCATAAGTGACTTCCCACTGATCAGATTTCTCCTCTTGGGAGAAAGTCCCATTGTTTGGCTTTGGGGAGAGGGCTGTCTTCACTTGCTGGCTATCACTTGTGCAGTCACAAGTACCGGGAAGCAGGCCTGCTGGCACCCTTAGAACAAAATGATCCAGAGGCCCCATGCATCTCTCTGATCCCAGCTAAGGAGCTCAGAATAACAAAGTCCCTGGCACAGGGGCCCAGGAGCTGCTAAGGCAGAGTTGGGCCTCAGCTAGTTAGGGCGAGCCCGAGCAAACCCCAGCTCTGTAACTACAGAGCTGACAATTGGACAAGCCTGATTCTTGTCAGTTTTAAAAATAGCAGTGTGGGAACCCCTCTGAGGCTCCTGGGAACGTAATTGGAGTGGTGTGCAGGAGCCTAGCAGAGAGGCTGAAATACTGTTCTCCCAGTAAAGCTTCCCAGGTTCCCTGGCAGCTGTTACTGAATCCTTCTCTACTCCCCTGTTCCCTGAAGGCATCAAGCTCATTCATGGCTGGTCTTAGGTTTGCTTTCCCTTTTTCAGTAATGGAACCCTCCGCTCTTACCATCCCAGGGTCTTTGGAATTTCTTGCTGAGCTGGGAGGCAGAGGTATGGCTTCTGTAGAACTTCTAGAAAGGATGGGTGTCTGCTATCATTGACTTTCTTCTGTACTCTGATTCCCTCTCTCGGTGGGAGACCACATTATGCTAGGTGTACATGAGATGTGGGAGAATTATTGTAAATGCTTTAAAAAGTTTCTTGGTCTGTAATCTTAGTAATCAGGAAACTGAGATAGGAGGATTGCCATGAGTTCAAGGTCAGCCTGAGCAAAAAAAGAAACTTGTGGGGGAAGCTGGGGCTACCACTTTCTGGTTAAGTCCTTACCTGGCCATGTGAGCTTCTGGATTTAGGAACCAGTGCTGCCTCCCCCCCCCCCCAAAGTGTCTTTAGAGATTGTAACTCTAACCTGGTCTTGTTTGTGCCCAGGTTTTCTAAGTAGAACCCCAAAATGGGTGAGGATGGGGCAGAGGTGCCCTTCTCTTTCCTCTCAGAGACTGAATTAGCGCCCCTCTCCCAGGGACAAAAGAGGTGAGAATGTAACCCCAGCCTTCCTGCACCATGTACAAGCAAAGATCAAGTTGTGTTTTAAAGAACCTGGCGTTAGTGGGTTCCTTGGTCCAGAAACATTTTGTTCACTGTGAGCAGAAGGAAGAGAATGGAACAGAATGGCGACCAGGAGCAGGCCCTGGACTTGCCGTCCATGATCTCTGCCTCACCCAGGCATCCAGGGACAAGCTGGAAAATCCCTCCAGGTTTTAAAACAATGGTAACAATTACAAATGTACAGTTCCTTCTGTGTTATCAATACTAGTCAGAAATACTGCTTATGAGAAAGGTGTATTTTAAATGATAAGAACCAATAACACAAAAATGATGGATTCTATGTATTTTAGAGTTCTTTGGCCTCTCCCAGGCTAGGAGCTGGCCCAGTTTAGACTTATGGAGTGGCAGGTGCTCCTGATAACACCTAAAGACTGGAGCTTCCTGCCCTAAGTGGTGGCCCAGGTGGCATGTTGGTGTTTGAGTTCAGAAGACATTAGATAATAAATGCTTTGAAAAGTTTTTCTGGATGTCCCAGGACTCTGACTCAGTGCTAGGCTCTGATTTTTGTCCCAGCAAACAGTGGCCATTTTCCAGTGAAGTGCCCTGAAGCATGTAGCCCTGGTCCAGAGTTTGTGTGTGTGTATGTGGGGGGTGATGTCACGAGTTCCTTCCAGCCTTCTGAACAGACTAAGTGGGTAAATGCAGCAGGAGTCAGCTGATTCTCTAGCAGACCTATGGCCCTTGTTCTTTTTAAAGTGAGGCTTGTGTTCTGGAAAGGGCCTGGGCAGAGAGGGAGAACTTGTTAGATTTTGATTGGTGGGAAGGGTAGAACTAGCTACTGGGAGCTGATTCTAAGAGCTACCAGCAGAAGCTGCTGTGTGTATTAAATCCTTTGGGCAAATAAAGACATTGGTTAGGTTGACTGAGTAAGGCTGCCCAGTGGAGGGGAAGTGGCCCATGCTGCAGCCAGCCTGCAGACATGAATATTGCCAACTCCTTAGACTGGGGATGGACAGGTATACCTCTTCAGATGACTTGCCGGTGGTTCCCTATACTCAGAAGTGCCGTTGTCTGGGCAGGAAGGATACACACCGGAAGGTGCAAACTGTCTACTTTATAGAATAAAATGAAAGTAGTGGGGTGATGGGGAGGGTTACAAATTATAACTTTCATCCCCCCCACCAAGACATGGTTTCTCTGTGTGTAGCCCTGACTGCCTTAAAACATCTTATGTAGACCATGCTGACCACAAACTCAACAGAGATCTTCCTGTCTCCGCCTCCCTGGTGCTGGGATTAAAGGTGTGCACCACCACTGCCCGGTTTATAACTTTCTTTCTTAGCACAAAAGAGAGCAAAAGCAGCTGCTGATAGCAGGTCTCAGTTGTGTGTGGGACTAAACTGTTAGTGTTAGGAGTCTGCCTCCTGTTGGGGTCGGACCCTTGAAATCTTCCAACAAAGAAGGGAGCAGTGGACAAGATCCTAGTGCGAGATCAGTTTATCCACCCAGTTCTGGGGCTCATAGGCTGGCCCTGCACACCTGTACTAGCTACTTTGGGCAGCGTCTCCAGAAGACCGGGACAGCACGCCATGTTAGACTCTGTTCCGAAGCCATTTAGTGACTCATTCGAGATGCTTCATTAAAGTCAGAGGTCTGCTGCCTGCCACCCCAGCACAGGCTCAGAGTGGGTGCTCATGGGGAGTAAGATCTGCTGTAGGATTCACACTGGTGGCAGTTTCCCCTGCCAGAGTGTGATGCTCAGAGGAGCTACTTTTTGCTGTGGTTTTTGGTGCTTGCGCTCTGTCTGCCTTTGTCCTTCCCCAGAAGCCTGGGAGACCCCCTACAGTTTGAAGGGGGAGGCCAGGTTAGCACCATTCTGAGTCTTCCAGCAGGCTCCTGTGATTTCCCAACAGGCACTTTAGACCCAGAAGAGCCCCTTTGGGGGAGTAATGAAACCCCAGCTAGTCTCAGGTTACAGGTAGGACTTTGTGCTAGACTCCCTTCTGGGGAGGCCCCAGGGCACCTCAGCCCTTCGAGGCCTATGTGTGGACACCCAGGCTGCTCAGTTCCCAGCTCCAACGTGTCTCTCTGGAAATGGTTCTGGAAGTTTCCTTTAAGGAACTCTTTATTTCTAGAAAGCAGATTTCCTGGCATGGGAACCTCTTCCCAGTTTCCTGGGTGCTTTCTTGTGTGTATTTGGAGAGACACTGACCCAGATCCTATGTAGCCTGGTCACACCCTCTTGGGATGGCGCTTTTTACCCTGAGCGCACTGAGACTTTTGACCCTTGTTGCTGGCACAGACTATTACACAGCAATTCGCATCTGTACAAACATCAGGAATTGACCTTTGGCTGTGGCTGGTGAATGCAGTGAGTGCTTCAGCTGTCTCTGTGCGCGGAACCAGGAACCAGCACCGTAGCCTCTCTGGACATTAGGCATAGAGCTGCCACATGATCCAGCAGCTCTGCTTCTGGGCAGATACCCAGAAGAACTCATACAAGGCCTCTCTAGACATTTTTCCCCCGAAGGTGTAGCATTATTTTCAGGAGTCAGCATGTAGGAACAGTGTCTTAGTTTGCTTTCTGTTGCTGTGATAAAACACTGACCAAAAGCAATTTGTAGAGGAAGGGTTTATTTCATCTTACAGGTTACAGTTTGTCCTAAAGGGAAGTCAAAGCAAGACAAGGACCACGACACAGAAGCTGAAGCTGTGGAGGAGTATTGCTTCCAAGTTTGCTTCCTATGTTTTACTCAATGCACTTTCTTAGGAAACCCAGTACCATCTGCCACGCTGTCCTTGAGCCCCCTCCACATCAATTGTAAATTAAGAAAACACCCCCGCATGTACACACGGGCGCATACGCCTACAGGGCATTTTCCTAATTGAGGTTCTTTTTCAGATGACTCCAGATTATGTCAAGTTAACAAAACAGAAACAAACAAAAAACAAAAACAAAAAAAGCTAATCAGTACAAGCAGTCTTGTCCATAGCCATATGGTTGAATTAACAAAACGTATATTCCCACACCATTCTTGGCCACACAAATGCAGCTTGGATGTGTGCAACAATATAAATGAGTTTTGGAAACTCCTTATGAAGGAAGCAGACATAGAAGAGTGATGGAGATGATTCCACCCCTTTGGGGCACCTGGATTTAGAAACAGAAAGATGTGGGGCCTGGTGGGTGTTTAATGGGCGCAGTGTGTTGGGGATGATAAAAATATCCTGCCGTAAAGGTGATGGTTACATATGGAGTGTTTTGTGTTGTCCACTCATGGGTAGTTAGAGGAATATAGACAACCTCTGTGTAACCAGAGTGACCAGTTGTTTATGCCCTAGGCCAATCTCTGCTAGACTCAATTCTGTTAAGTGTGAGATTAGATCGAGGAGTGATTGAGCCAGTAAAAGAGTTGGACTTAGAATATAAAGTGAGGGTGAAGGTCCTTGGATAGTTTATAGCAGTTTTCCATCCTGACAAGGGATGTGATGTCGCTCCTAGGTGTCCAGATAACTGCTAGGCTCTGTCCTCACAGTGACCCCATTGCAGAGGCGGGTGTGAACAGCGTAGGACTACAGGCTCTGGAAGGCCCAGTGTTTAATTATGTGACCGTGAACTTTGCACACGTGTGCATTTATCACTTGTATCCTGGCCAGTGGCTCTGTGTCCTGCTAGGTGACAGCTGCATGCTCTCACACCTGTGGGTTTTTTTCAGGGAGCGCATGGAACTTCTGGAGGAAGCGAAGAAGATGGAGATGGCCAAATTCCGCTACATCCTGCCTGTGTATGGTATATGCCAGGAACCTGTTGGTTTGGTCATGGAGTACATGGAGACGGGCTCCCTGGAGAAACTGCTAGCCTCCGAGCCACTGCCTTGGGACCTGCGCTTCCGCATCGTGCATGAGACAGCCGTGGGCATGAACTTCCTGCATTGCATGTCTCCACCACTGCTGCATCTAGACCTAAAGCCAGCAAACATCCTACTGGATGCCCACTACCATGTCAAGGTAAGGGCAGCGCCTGCCCTGGGGAGTGAAACAAAGTGGTTGTCCCTGGAGCAGAAAGCTTGAAGCCAGGGCCTTTCTTACTTGTAAGACCCACTAGAGTGCCCAGCTGGTTACACTTGGTCCGGAAGGGTGACCCTTGTAAACCCGTGGGATTCTCCCCCATATCCTGGCATGTCCTAGGTTCTGAGCACCCTGAAGCAGACCAGGGACTTAGAGGTCGCAGGTCTTATAGTCTTGTGAAATCAGAAGTTGGGCTGTGAGCTAGAGAGACCCTGTGTCCTTTGATAAAGGAATCCTCAGTGGTCTGGGACTATGGATAGGTGGTGGGGTCTGCCGTGATCCTGACAGTCTGTGAAGAGGACTCATCTACCTGTTTGTCCTCTGGTAGGACAGTCATATTGATGTGAGGCCTATAGGGTTCGCTTCTTTGTTTCTTTGTAAGTTTATAAAATACAGTATGAAGAATGAATGACATAGGAAACAGGTGCTGTATGCCTGGATATAAGTTTTGTCAGTTTGCACCAGGTTGCATGGCTTTGGGCATGTTTTTTCCTCTCGGTACCTCTGCCTCAACACCAGGGGCAACATGTCTGTCAGGGCCATTTTCTCATATGACATGCACGTGATCTGGGCAGCCTAGGCCATGGACCCACAGTATTGGACACAACCTCCTTTTCTCTCGGTGCAAGAAAGTAGATGGGCCTGAGCGAGGGAATGGGACCGAGCACCCTGGATTAAGCAGTGTTCACACAAGGAACAGTGTCCCCAGCCTAAGTCACTGTGGTGGGTCTGATTGCCTGACACTTGCAGATCTACTCTGCTGGCCTGTCCTTTAGGAGGCTCAGCGTACCACTCGGCTTCTCGGTTCACAGTGGCCTGTGGGGCATGCGTGAGCCAGGCAGAGAAACTGATTTCCACTCTGGGCAACAGCTATGGGTTGTGGCTTAGATAGACATTGCTCAGTCATGGCCTTTACATCCTGAAAAGTGAGACAGGATATCACACAACTTAGCATGAGCCAACTCCAAGGTGGCTTCTAGCATCTTCTTGTGATCTGAGTTTCCTGGTGTTTGGTTGCGTGTGGCTGGCAGGAATTGGTTTCCATTCTTCCTGGGCAGAACAGGACCTGTGGGCCCAGGCACATTCTTAAGATTGTGGCTGTCCTATATGTAACCTATACCAGAAAAAGAAAACAATAACAAAAAGCCCCTTACCTTGGACCGAGACCTCACCACAGAGTAGTACGGTTACTTGGTGGCCACAGAGTGGCTAGATTACTCTAGCTGTGGTCGGGAGTAGAGGTTGAAATGATAGCCTCCAGAGATCTCGGCTTGACCCACTGCCGTCCGTTCATGACATCATGACATGTTCAGGAAACCTGCTTATTGTCATACTACCGTCACAGGAAGCCAGAGTGGTTTGTGAAGAGAGGTCGGGTGTGCAGACAGCCCTTGGATACCTGGGACTGGCCTTCACAGGGGCAGGCTCTGCTTCTGTATGCGGTAGGGAGGGTAGCCTTTAGGTGGAAGAAAGAGCTCAGAAATCGTATAAAAACTCTGGGCATTTGAGAAGAGCTAAGGAAAATAGCAGGCAGTGCTGGGTGGTGTATGAACGCTTCTGTGTCTTCAAGAATTGCAGAATGGGAGCTGCCTGACACCTAGTCCTCCCTAGTCCCTTGGGGTCATGAGTCTGGTATAGCCCCCAGTCGCTCTACCCAGGGTCCCTGCAGAGTCCCTCAGGTGCCCTAGGTACAGCCAATGTTTCCATCTCGTTCCCTTGCATGCTGCCCTCCTCTCCTGACAGGGCTGTGGGTGTCTGAGAGAGCTGTGGTGTGCTTCTGGGGTGGGGAAGCACAGTACTGTTCTTTTCCAAATGTCATCCTTGTCAGCCAGGAGCTGGGACAAGGACACAGCTCCCCAGCTCTGTCACTTTGCCGAGAGGTGTGGTAAGGAGACACTTTACTTCTGGGTTGTCATCTGGATCAGTGAGGGTGACTGTTCACACAGTGCACCTCTGGGAGTACAAAGCGATGCCCCACTTGTCACGAGTAGGTTGTCCTTTGTAGGTCTGGGTGCTGACTTCTCTTAATGCTTTCCCATTGAAGAAGTCAGTGCTGTCCTTGACAAATTCTGTGCTAGCTTTCCCTTATAGGCCATTGTCCCCTCAGCCTGATGACGGTTGTAGTTCTTCCAGTGTCAGCTGGATGTCTGAACTGGGAGCTGTCGAGTCATGATGAGAAGGTGTTTGGTTGGTTGTTTGGTTGGTTTTGTTTTCCAGAGACAGAGTTTCTCTGTATAACAGCCCTGGCTGTCCTGGTACTCACTTTGTAGACCAGGCTGACCTTGAACTCATAGTCATCCACCTGCCTCTGCTGGGATTAAAGGCATGTGCCACCATGACTGGCTGAGAAGGTGTTTCTTTAGCATGAAGGGACACTGTCCCAAGGCTGGGATGCCGAGGCCTCCCCCTAACCTGCACCACCCCACCCTGAAAGGCTCTGCAAAAGCTGCTTTTGTGTGATACCAGGTTATTATCACAGAAGTTAGCCACTGACAAAAAGCTGAAAATAAGCAGAAATGTTCTTCTACAATACAGTTTCTTTATCTTGTACAAACAGCCTCCCAAGAGGAGCCTGTGGTGCTGAGGGTTCTGCACCTCCTTATGTTGGGACCCCGAGGCAAGGGCAGCCTCATTCCCTGTGTCTGGAAAGGCACCGCTGCCCTGAGCCTGTGCTCAGTGTGAGTACTGCTGATGCTTCACAGCCTGGTTGTGCTGATGCCTGGGGTCAAGTCCATTAAATTATTTCCTATGTCACTCTCTGTTAGTATGCTAAATATCCAAGTTAGAACCAGCTCCAGACATCCCCAGACTCCTTATTCATTGCCAGAGAGGTTCTTCCTGCTGTGTCCAAAGAAGCCTTTCTGAGATAGCAACAGGCCTTTGGTAGCTTGGTGTAGCTATTCTGAATTAGAGGGGCTATGATCCTGTAGACTCTGAGCTCTTTGGAGTACTGAGTCAGGTGCCGGTGTCAGGTGTCCACTGTTGAAAGCTGGGGGAGGAGGCCACCCTGTCCTGGACAGGAGGGTAAGAGAGAAAATTCCCTTGCTCAACTTCCGAGCACCTCACTTTCGTGTGCCTTCACTGCCAGGCTTTCTACAGTACTGTTTTTTCTTGAAGTGAATTTTGAAGCTGTGCCCAGTGTGCATGAGAGAAAAAGAAATGGCTCAGTGCTAAGCATTTCAGGTGCTCTCCTTGAACTTTTTTGAGAGGTGCAATGAATGAGCCCTGTCTCCCAACTCTAAGCGGCATGGACGACCTGCAGGACTGCCGTTGTTGCTGGCAGCTTTTCCAGAGTTCTTGTTTCTCCCGAAGCCATGGAGTCGCTCAAAGTGGGCAGACCTGAAGGGCCCTAGAGGCCTGTTGAGGCTGAGCACTGGCTTAGTGTGAGCAGAGACAGACAGAGGGCCAGGCCAGCTCTGAAGCATCCACAGCCGGCAGTCCTCAGCGTCTTTTAGTTACCAGTCTTCTGCCGTTAGGTGTTAGGCATCGATGACACCAGGCCTGTGGGCTCCCTTCATGGGCATGGCCAGTCTGGAAACAAGAGTCCTGACTCAGCCCATTTCCTGTTGCTACCTGGGTGTGTTTGAAGACAAGCCCAGGAGTGAATTAAAAGGCTTAAAACCACATCAGCCTTGGAGGAGACTAGAAAGGAGCCATTTCTCTGTACACTGGAGACTGTTTAGTGCTGAATTGGGGCTTATGTACACAGTGCTTCAAAGGGTCTGGTTTGTACCGGGAGGTAGTGCCAAAGGCAGAAAAGGGAGACTCCGAGATGGCTGCCAAATCTACAGTAATGGTGTGAGCTACAAGGACACCTTCGCCACTGGGGGACCTGCCTCCCCTGTGAAGTCTGGAAACAGATGGGGGTTCCTCGCAGTGACATCATCACCAAGGGAGGGGACTCCATATCTGGAGTAGACTGATGAGCCCGGAAGGTGATGAGGCGTGTGTTTTACTCACTTTAAATCCCTCTGAAGGTGTGTTGTGCTTTAAAGGACCTGCTGGCACTTGTAGCTGCCCCAGCTGGAAGGTTGCATAACCGGACTGACTGTGGATGATAAACGCCCCAGCCCCAGCCTGTCACGTGGCTCCCTTTGCCTGAAAGCTGAAGGCTGTTTTTCCCTTCATGCTGACTGTGACCATCAGCTACCAGGGCAGACATGAAGCCTTACAGACATAGGGCCGGTTGTCATTTCTGTCAGTTCTGTCTCCAAGTAAATTCTATTCTTTTATTTAATATCTTTCTTCCCCATCCATCAAGTTTATACTGATAGGGCATCCAGGCTTGACCCTTTATATCCCTATGCTTCCCGCCTTCCTGGAGACAGGGCTGTCCAGGGTTCAGGCCCTCTGTTTGGGGGTGAGCCCCTATAGCATGTGTTGGGGAACCACCATCTGTTATGGCAGAGGGAGACATGCCATAACCTCTTCTGGCTCCCTTTAAGGCTGACGTGCTTCCTTTGGATTGCTTTTACAGATTTCCGACTTTGGGCTGGCCAAGTGCAATGGTATGTCCCACTCCCATGACCTCAGCATGGATGGCCTCTTTGGCACAATCGCCTACCTCCCTCCAGAGCGCATCCGTGAGAAGAGTCGGTTGTTTGACACCAAACATGATGTATACAGGTGTGTGACATGCCACCATGCCCTCTGTGCAGGCAAGGAACTCTGTCCTTCCCTGAACAGCAGTTTCCAGTACCATTCAGCCATGGAGTTTGGTCCACATGCAAATGGTGTGTGCCTGTTGGACTTGGGGGTTTTAGCTGGTGGCTACCCTGCTCCCTTTCCTGTGGGTGGTGCTGGCTGAGAAAGAGGCTGTTCTTGGCTGGTGCTAGGCAGAGGCAGTTAGAAAAAACAGTTTCCAGTTCAGTGTTGTACATGATGAGTTACTTCCGTAAAATGGAATTTTACTACTTGTCTGACAGGAGAACCTGCTTTGGGTAGTCCACAGATCCATAGGTGGGTGGGTGGGTTTGGGCTCTTAAAGCACACAGTCCTCTGAATCCCAAAGTGAGCAGCTTTGTATGGTTTACTTGCCTCTGAAGGAGGACATCGACTTCTTCCTAAGTCCCCAGTGTACAAGCTGACAACATGATTGCTCCATGGTCTGGTTAAGGAGAAGATTTTTACTATAGATATGAGAGAGAACAGCCAGAGGCGTCTGGGAGATTCCAGAGCAGAGAGAGAAAATAGACTGAGCATGGCCAGCAGACTGGACCTGGCCAAAAGAGAAGAAGCGAGGACAGAGCAGAGGAAAAGTGTGTGTGTGTGTGTGTGTGTGTGTGAGAGAGAGAGAGAGAGAGAGAGAGAGACAGAGACAGAGACAGAGACAGAGACAGACAGACAGAGAGAGAGAGAGAGAGAGAGAAGAACAAAGAAAGTACAGGCAAAAGAGGAGGATTAGAACCAGGTTATAAGGAGAATGGGTAGCTGCAGAAAGGAGTCCATGAGCTGGTGAAGTTTAGGGTGTGGGGGAGGCAAGAAGAACTGAGAAGAGCTAGGATGCCAGCATGGACTTTGAAATATGTAGCAGGTACTCCTGATAGACCTGCATGAGCTTCGGTATGCTAATAGGCACCACGACAGCCACTTCCTTCTTCCAGTGATGAGGGAAACGGCCCCTTCTGGTAGAGGGGCACCGATTACACAAGTTCCTGAGGAATGCTGCCTTTTCTAACCATCAGAATTTGGGGAAATGGAGTTTCCTCTGGACCTGATATCCAGGATCTGAGTACCTGCCTCCTTTTCCTCCTCAGATTGTGAGGGCCGCATTTCAACCAGCTCTGTCTTTTGTCACCAGTCCCAGCTGACTGGTTTGACAGAAGCAGTGATTCCCGCTGGGAATGGCCTTCTGGGGACTAGTCAGGGCTTGTAGAGTCTGGGGAGACTCCAGTACTTTATTTTAAAGTTGGCTTTAACTTTTGAACCTGCATTTTCCAGTTGACGAGTTAAGCTCAATTTTTAGTCTTTATTTTCTTCTTTTCTCTTTCTTTTTTAATTAGATTGGGCTTTTTTAGTGTATCTAGAATAATTTATTTATCTAAACATATGTCCCCAGTAGCTAAGAGAGGGTTTCTGGGCTCAGGTGGTTGCTTTTTACTACTTCCTGTCCATTTTCTTTAGTCACTCTCTGATGAAACCTTCAAGGGCCTTTTAGAGCATCTTAGTCAGAACCCGACCTTGGATTTGAAGGATTGAAGCCACACAGCAGAGGAGAACAGGGTTGAAAGTGCCCATAGATGTCTGAGGACTTGGCCTGCGCCCCTGTGAGACAGCGGCTCAGAGCTCAAGAACGCTTAAGGACTCTACCAAACCTGACTGACACCTCATTTCTCTTTCAGTTTTGCCATTGTGATCTGGGGCGTGCTCACACAGAAGAAGCCCTTTGCAGGTAAGTGGCCCTGCCTGGAACAATGGGCATGTCCTTGAACCTTCCCAGCCCTTCCGCAGTGCCTCTGGTTCATGCTTGACTGAGACTCCCAGGGCTTCAGAGCCAACCCTTATTACACGTTAGAGACCACAGCCAGCTTACCTTCAGGTGGCTTACATACAGGACAAATCAGTTGTGGGACCATCAGACTGTGCCTTGTTCTTTGATGCCACTTAGTGTTCTGTCCTGGTAAAAGTCTACATCTATGCCAGTTTTTTGTTTTGTTTTTGGTTTGTTTTATTTTGTTTTTCGAGACAGGGTTTCTCAGCTTTGGCTGTCCTGGAACTCACTTTATAGATCAGGCTGGTCTCAAACTCACTGAGATTTGCCGGCCTCTGCCTCCCAAGTGCTGGTACTAAAGATGCATGCCACCACTGCCCAGCCAAGGCACCGGTTTTAACATTTAAAGTACCTATCTCCTTGAATTCAGTACATTCCCCTTATCACCCCAGAGGATATGTCTCCATTAGCTGTTCCTATGATCCAACAGTTAATTTCTTCCGCTCTCCCTCCACCTTCCTCTCTCCCTTTCAAAAGCAAATGATATAAAAGATACGTGACAGAATCTACTGTGTTAAGTTAACCATGCTAAACACACTGAGCAGCAGTAAAAGCGTTCATGTGTTTGTCATCCCTAGAACTTATACCACATCCTCAAGTTTATAAAACCTGAGTTCATAAAACTTATTTAAAAAGTTTATAAAATTTGAGTCACTTTTAGCTGCATTGGTAAGAGGAGTCTCTTTTGTGTGTGTGTGTGTGTGTGTGCCGTTTCTGAATAACCACACTGTGGGATGTGACCAAAGATATTTGAAAATATAGATCACGCTCGGTATATATAGGGTCTGGGTTCAGTCTCCAGCACCAAACAGACAGATATCAGTGAGTGAGAGCCCCTTGCTGCCTCAGTCACACACTCAGGCCAGGCATGGGGAAGGTTAAGGGTGGAGACAAGATTCTCCAAGCAAAACTTCGGCTATGCTGGGAGCTTATTGAACACTCAGCAGAGTGGTTCTCTTATGTTTCTGTCCTCCATTATTTGTTCTTCTAAAAAAAATATATTTATTTTATGTATATATGTGTGTGCCTGAGTGATACGTGTGTGCAGGAGTCTGTGGAGGTCAGAGGAGGGCATTGAATCTTCTGCAGCTAGTGTTACAAGCAGTTGTGAGCTGCCATGTGGGTTCTGGGAACTGGACCAGGGTTATCTGAAAGAGCAGCAGTGTTCTTAACCACTGAGCCATCCCTCCATTCATCCCCCCTGCCCCCACTGCTCTTTCTTCCAGCTGTGTCCCCCCTCCCCAGTGGAGGTCCACCATGGAGGTGTAACAGTCTACCTGTTGGATTGTCTGATAGCAGTGACTCTTAAGTCAGGTGTGTGGTGTGTAGAAGATCAGGCACTCAGGTTTAGCTGTCTCTTAGGTAGGAGAATCAAGGTGCAGGACTTCCCGGATGTCTTGTAGGCTCCATCTGGCTGGCTTTGCCATCCGAAAACCTTTTAGGTGTTTTCTTGACTTTTGTTGCATTTGGAAGGCTTGCTGGGTTTGGAAGGCTGGATTTTCGTGGAAATAACCTGCAGATACTGAAGAGATAGGCATTGCCCAAGACTTAACGGGAAAGCGAACAAAGCTTCAGTGTGGAACCCTGGCAGCCGGTGGTGACTGTGGGCCAATTTTCCATACCTGCCAATCGGCTCCTGCTGCTCCGCAGGGTGTGCTTGGAATGCAGGGGTGGGGAAAAGCCCATGGGAACCAGCGGCTGCTGGGCCGCGGTAGAAGATGAACAGACTATAACCCACTGAGAGTCACCTTGAGGTCCTTCCTGTGCAGGGCTGGTAATAACAAATAATGGCAGAGCCTGTGCTGTGCTCATGAGAGGTTTTTAAACTTGGAGAAACAAGGATATGGGTTAAATAAAGCTCCAGGGTTAGAAAGGGAAATGGTATTGTCCCAGGTGATAGGCACGCCACAGCGTGTCCCAGGCACTTGTCCGTACATATCTCCTGCTCCTCAAAGTCCCGACGTGTGCCTCTCCTTTGCAGATGAGAAGAACATTCTGCACATCATGGTGAAAGTGGTGAAGGGCCACCGCCCAGAGCTCCCACCCATCTGCAGACCTCGGCCACGCGCCTGTGCCAACCTGATAGGGCTCATGCAGAGGTGCTGGCATGCAGACCCACAGGTGCGGCCCACCTTCCAAGGTGAGTGCCCCTGCCTGTTTCCCTGTCTCATCATTACCACGTGATGGGTCTTGCGGTGACATGGGCCGTAGAGTCGGTGACCACGACAGGGTTGAGGGCCAAGCTCAGGTGACCACGACAGGGTTGAGGGCCAAGCCCAGGTGGGGGAAAATATGTGTAAAGACAGGGATGAAACAAGCCCATCATCCCCTACTTTGGGGGCCCGACACTAGCAGTGTTTGAATTTGATGGCTTCTTAGAACTAGATGGTTAGAACCAATGTTCACCTCTGCTCTCAGCAGGCTCCGTTTGCCTCCAGGTAGCTTGGAATCCTGGATTTCAAGTTCAAGTACAATGGTATGGCTTTAGACAGCTGGGGGTGGCTAGTGGCTGCAACCTTTCTTTAGGGTCTTGTTCTCATAGACAGGTGTACCTTTGGGATAAGAAAGTGAACCTGATAGAATTGCTTTTCAATGAACCTAGGGAGACATGAGTGGCCTGGAGCTCACCTGCCAGACCTGATAGTTTTAACCCTTTGGGTCTGGTAGGTTACTGAGAACCCATTTTGATCCTAATGAGATCTTACAGATGACTGCCCACTCGGGTTGGTGGTTGGGCTGCCTTCTGGTGATGCCTGGGGCTTTTCCTACGAACCAGCATTGATACTGGGCATGTCCTCCACTGGTTAGAAACTGGGGTGTCTCTGCTTCTGTCCCCATAGAATTGTCCTATTATAGATAGGAGTCATATCTAGGTGATAACTCTCTTATTTTCTCCCCCTAAAGAAATTACCTCTGAAACTGAAGTTTTTTGTGAAAAACCTGATGAAGAGGTGAAAGACTTGGCTCATGAGCCAGGTGAGAAAACTTCTCTGGAACCCAAGAGTGAGGTAAGCATCTCTAGCAGGCATCCTCAGGTTTCCAATCTGGGGTAGAATTTTCCAGTCCAACCTCTTTTCTGAAAATTCCTCCCCATTTCCCTCTGAGCCTGTCCTATACCTCCTTCCAGAAATATAGGTCCCACAGGGGTCCCCCACCTGCCCAGCACACTGGAGATCATGGAAGGGCAGATGGCCCCAGATAGATGGTCTGGCTTGAGGATCTGAGTAGTCTATCTATTCATAAATGATTTGAGTTACAAGTACCACACAGTTGCTCAGAGGCGGTGAGACGCTCCTAAGGCCAGTGCCTGCTGAAGGCAGGAGGGTAATGACTGGAGCTAAGCCTGGGGGTGAGGCAACTCTGTTGGGAGTGATGGTGGTGGTTCATCTGGCATTGGACAGCTTCTCCTCTGGAGAATAACTATGGGACAGGTGAGAGCCGGGGACAAAGGTGCCCCTGACAGCAGTAAAGGGGCAGAACCTACCTCTGATATGCTGGTGGCCTATCAGTAGACATGACATAGTGCACAGGAGACAAACCTAGTAAGGCCAGTGGTTCCCAAAGGGAGGAGGACTCAGAAAGAGCCGTGAGCAGTCCTCATTCGTTGTCTCTAGAAATCTGATTTTCTTGCAGCAGCCAGACCTATAAAAGCCCCCCGTTTTCCTTGTTCACACAGCCCCAAGCCAGCCTGACATATTTGAGAAGTCTGAAGCTTTGTTAGAGCTGTGGAGACCCCCAGCCTGACTCTTCTTTCCTTTTTGTTGGGCTGCCTGTTATGGGTGAACTTGGCCTTGCCTGTTCTGTGCCCTCGCAGCTTACCCATGGACTGCCTTTGGTCCTTACACATGGACAGTGCCCCTGAGTGAGAGGCAATATCGTGCAGACTTTTCTATTTTTGTGAAGGTGTTGTTCTTAAAATGCCAGGGAGGCCCATGAAGTTTCCTTGCAGCCCTGAGGTTCAGGGCTTCTTGATGCTGTTTGTCTATGGTAGTGCACAGCTATGGGACCTCCACCTCTGCTCTATAGTCAGTAGTTTCTTGTCTCCTTTTCTTATTCTCTGTACCCTGACATGAAGGCCGGAGGAGCAGAGTCCTCACCACAACCCTCTCCATCTTTGCAGGCCAGGCCCGAGTCCTCGCGCCTCAAGCGTGCCTCTGCTCCCCCCTTCGATAATGACTGCAGTCTTTCTGAGTTGCTGTCGCAGTTGGACTCTGGGATCTCCCAGACTCTTGAAGGCCCTGAGGAGCTCAGCCGGAGTTCCTCTGAGTGCAAGCTGCCATCCTCCAGCAGTGGCAAGAGGCTCTCTGGGGTGTCCTCGGTGGACTCAGCCTTCTCCTCCAGAGGATCCCTGTCACTGTCGTTTGAGCGGGAACCTTCAACAGGCGGTGAGTGGCTGTGCACACTGGTGAGCTTGCACACGACACTCTTGTGCATTATGTTAGTGTCTGAGCAGTTGATGCATCCGGTTTTTTTTTGCTCTGATGATTCTTGTGTTCTTTCTGTTTTCTCTCATGAGTTTTTGGCATCATCAGCATAGTTGGTGCTCAGAGCACAAATCCAGAAATTCCCACGTCAGTAGTATGGTTCTGCTGGGCATTATGTAGCATACAGGGAAGACAGGCCACATCACCTGGCTGAGCCAACACTGGGACAGAGGCTGGCTCGAGCCTTCAACCTGGAAAGCCCAAGACACACCCAGTGAACCTAGTGACACTGGGGACTTTACTTGTGCCAGTCATGTACCCTCAGACACTTCCAGATAACCCCTGTCCCGAGCTTTCATGTTTATGGGCCCCCTCGGTTACTCTTGCATAGCCTGACATCAAGCTTGGCTGGCTGTCCTGGGAGGTGCTGACACTTGGAATGCTATGGCTCCTTTGTGAAGCGCAGCCATTCCAATCTAGGTTCTAGCATGAGGGAGTCGAGTTCAGGTCGCTGAACCAAAGATCTTACTAGCCTTCAGGGAATTTTCCAGTAGGATGTTGGGTAACAGCATTGAAGGTTAAGGAAATGCCTTGCAAAGATGGGTAGGGAGAACGAATCCCAGTCCTGGACAACAGAGTCAAAAAGGACAGTCAGGACTAATTTCACAGCAGCCACAGAAGTATCACTATTTGCCACAGAGAGGTGTGTTTCTAAATCTTTTCTTCAGATTTAGCCGTCTCTGGTGATGGCCTTGTCCTCATGCCTGAGAGATGAGTACCATCTTATGAGAATTTAGTGTTTAAGTCAGGCATGGTGGTGCATGTCTTTAATTCTAGCATTTGGAAGGATCTCTGAGTCTGAGACCAGCCTGGTCTACAAAGCAAGTTCTCAGATAGCTAGGGCTACATAGAGAGAGACCCTGTCTCAAAACAACAGAAGAATGCAGTGTTTAAACACTGGGTAGGGTCTCTCTCCTTAGTACCACCTATACCCACACTGCTGTATAGAACAACTGGAGAACATTCTACCTGCAGAGGGAGAGTCTTTTCATGGGACTCAGGACTCTCAGTAATGGCAGTGGACTTTTAGGTTCAATAAAAAGTTCCATTGTGAATACCGAATAGTGTGTCCCGAGAAATCCAGTTTTGAGGATCCTTCCAGAAACACCCCATATGATGTTGCCTTGAATCCTCTTAACGTTCCAGAAACCAGCTCTACAGACCAGTAGAGCCCCAGGAAGAGAGTCTTGGAGTCTACGGCTTCGGGCAGATTGTTTTCCTGTCTGCCTTTCCTTTTTTTGGTGTACCTCTTTTTAAATGATTTTCAGCAATCATGCTGCTGCCGGGGGAGGAGTGTGGTCACTTGCCTTTTCCAACCCTGGAAAAGCCAGAGTGGTTTTATTCTGCAAATTGGCAGAGGAACATTGGAAACATTAACTGCACTGCCCAGGGTCTCCCTAGATTAGATCTGAAATAAGCACACAGGGTGAATGCTTAAAGGCCTGAAAGTAAAGGATGTACCCTGAATGTCCTTCAGCATCCCTGAAGATGTGGTCCACCTGACCATCCTGCAATAGTGGCCTTGCTCTGACCTCTGACATTGCACCCCCTCTCCCTGCAGATCTGGGCCCCACAGATATCCAGAAGAAGAAGCTAGTGGATGCCATCATGTCAGGGGACACCAGCAAGTTGATGAAGATTCTGCAGCCTCAGGATGTGGACCTGGTTCTGGATAGCAGTGCCAGCCTGCTGCACCTGGCTGTGGAGGCAGGACAGGAGGAGTGCGTCAAGTGGCTGCTGCTTAACAACGCCAACCCCAACCTGACCAACAGGAAGGGCTCCACACCACTGCATATGGCTGTGGAGCGGAGGGTACGGGGAATCGTGGAGCTCCTGCTGGCCCGGAAGATCAGCGTCAATGCCAAGGATGAAGACCAGTGGACTGCCCTGCACTTTGCGGCCCAGAATGGGGATGAGGCCAGCATGAGGCTGCTACTGGAGAAGAATGCTTCTGTCAATGAGGTGGACTTTGAGGGCCGAACACCCATGCATGTGGCCTGCCAGCACGGACAGGAGAACATTGTACGCACCCTGCTACGCCGTGGCGTGGACGTGGGCCTGCAGGGGAAGGATGCCTGGCTGCCTCTGCACTATGCTGCCTGGCAGGGCCACCTGCCCATTGTCAAGCTGCTAGCTAAGCAGCCTGGGGTGAGTGTGAATGCCCAGACACTGGACGGGAGGACACCCCTGCACCTGGCTGCTCAGAGGGGTCACTACCGTGTGGCCCGCATCCTTATTGACATGTGCTCTGACATCAACATCTGCAGTCTGCAGGCACAGACACCTCTGCATGTTGCTGCGGAGACTGGACACACGAGTACTGCCAGGCTGCTCTTGCATCGTGGTGCTGACAAGGAGGCTTTGACCTCAGAGGGCTGTACTGCCTTGCACCTGGCAGCTCGGAATGGACACCTGGCCACTGTCAAGCTGCTGGTAGAGGAGAAGGCTGACGTGCTGGCTCGGGGGCCCCTGAATCAGACAGCACTGCACCTGGCTGCAGCCCATGGGCACTCGGAGGTGGTGGAAGAGCTTGTTAGTGCTGATCTCATTGACCTGTCTGATGAGCAGGGCCTCAGTGCACTGCACCTGGCTGCCCAGGGCAGGCATTCACAGACTGTGGAGACGCTGCTCAAACATGGAGCCCACATCAACTTGCAAAGCCTCAAGTTCCAAGGAGGCCAGAGCCCCACGGCCACACTGCTCCGACGCAGCAAGACCTAGCTTGCCTCTTGCAGAACCAGGGCTCCCTGTAGGCTTCTGGTCCATCCTTGTGTCCCTCGTGGGAACAGAATGGTTCTGGGACACTCTGCACCCTGTTGGTGGCCTGCCTATACACTGACCAAGCAGAGGCTAATGGACAAGGCAATAGTAGCTGTGTCAAGGCAGAAGCTGCCACTGGCCACTGTGGCCGGCCATGGTGTCTAATGTCAGATGGGACTAGGTCAGTGTCATTTCATTGTGTTCTTGATTGGCGGCTGATGCGGGTCGTTCATGACAAAGCCTATATAAGGATAGCTGTTCTATCTCAGAGCAAGTCACCTCTACTTGCTTGGAACACAGTGTCTTTGGTAGAGGCGTGAAAGGGGCAGTGTCCTTCGACTTCTCACTACGTGGGCAGAGCATCTTGTCTTTGGAGACATAGTGGATTTTTAGATGAGTGACATGCTAGCTTTGCTTGAGACCTGTGAGATTATAACGGGCACTGGCCGATGGAGTCTAGAAAGGGAACGATTATAAAAATCATAAAGCTGGTCTTAACGTTAAACAGCCTTACCAGCATTGAACCCCTGTTTCGTTTGTTTTGTTTTTGTTTTTTGTTGTTTTTTTGGTGATATCTAGGTTACCACATCTCTTCCTGACAGTTGCTGAGTTCTCACCTAAAATGTTAGAGCCACATCTGTAAAAGTTAGTGGAAAATTCTTTATAAATAGGTTTTATACTAAAAATTGTTTAATCAAATAAATCACTCTTTCAGGCTCTTGTCTTTTGGTGAGGTAGTGGTTTGCGCCAAGGGCTCTGCTGGTGTGCCCTGTGGTGTCTCCTGCAGGTTCCAGCTTCAGCAGTTGAATGTGGCCTGAGATGGTTACTGGAGATGGTTGTACTCCGAAGGTGTGATGGCCTCATTGTTATATCTTCCCCATTCGCATTCTGAGTATCGTCTCTGTAGACGTGTGTTGCAGAGGTGCCCCGTGTGCAAACACATGCTATAGCGTGGTGTGTGGCACAAAGTGTCATTAATGTACTGTGTACTTTGACGTGAATCACGGGCAGGATCGTTTTCTGTGACCGGAAGTGGTGGAACTGGCTATGTTTTAATATGCCTCAGTTTGCCTTCACTATCTTCCTCCCCTGTTGTGTAAAACACAGAGACCATAGGAGATCTGTGTGATGTCAATAAAGGACTCGCCTACTTTTGGAATTCACTGAGACTATTTGTTTGTTTGTTTTTTTTAAATTGGTAAACTCTAATCATCTGGTCCCTCAAAACCAGAGATCTGAGACAGTAACATGGTGTTTGGAGATGTTAACTCACCGAAACAACTCAGGGCCTGGGAAATGTGGGAAGCAGAGGATGGCCACAGGCCAGATCCAGAGGGGAGAAGCTCTCCGCACCAATGTTTGCATTTTTAAATTGTTATTCTCATGTTAACTTTACATCTGAAATAATTTCAGTTATGATAACTTCACATTGGCTCTGGGCTTCTTTTTCATTTACATTTGACCTCTTTTCCTGACCGTTCTTTTTTAGCCACTGCCTTTCCATCCAGCTGTGTCCATCAACCCACCATCCACCACTATACCTATCCTTAGCCGTCCACTTGTCTACCCAACTCTTCATCCTCCCTGCCTGTCCACCCACCCCTGCACCTGTCTGCCTTCCTCTCTGATGACCTCCCGCATACCCTGTTACTTCTCAGTCGCTCAGTGTGTGCTTCCCCCAAACCAAGGACTTTAATTTCCTAACAGCCGGAAGTTAGCGTTGACATGATGCTATCTAGTCTGTAAGTGCTGACCTCAGAGAGCAGAAGAGACTCCTCCTAACCTTGGGGTCCCGGATTCCATCTAATTCCCTACATTTAGCTGTCTCATCTCCAGTTCTCTGCTTGATTCCAGGCTTCTCTTGTCTCGCACAACCTTTACAATTTTGTGATGCATGTAGCACTGTAGGTTTGCCTGACTACCCATGATGGCTTCGGTTCACCCATTTTAACCAGCACACAACAGACTCGATATTGTGTTCCCATCTCCCTGTTTAGTTTTCACTGGTGTTGGTACACAGCCGCATATTACTGTATAGCCAATGGGTCAAACTCCATTATTCCTTAATGCTCAGTGATCCCCTGTTGGCCAGCTTGAAGTCCTCTGTGCCCATTGGCTGCACGAGGACTTACTGCTTCGACTGAGGCAGTACAGGCTTGCCAAATGTGCAGCCCTCCTGCTGGGGGCAGTCTCTTCCTGGAGTGTCTCCATTGCTAGACCCTCAGCAGAGATCAAGAAGGGTATTTTGTGGACTCCCATCTCTGTTGTAGGTGGATTTCTGAATCTTGCCAATAGTACATCCACCTATAGTCCCAGTTCTCCTGATTGCTAGAGCTTTCATGTCCTCTCTCACAGCCTCAGGGTTCAGTGGAGAACCTTTCCTGCCTCAGCCCACTACACTCGGCCTGCTACACCCAGCCTGCTCAGCAGCCCAGAGCCTTCAGCTTGTCTTTATTCGGGCGTGAAGGCCAGTGAACTTGTCTTCCCAACACTACCATTAGTCTTGAAACCCCACCCTTCCTCTGGGGCACCTACACAGTTCTCTTCCTGTCTTTAGGCTGGAATAATGCAGCTGGGTGACCACACTTGCTCCTGCTTTTCTTCCAGGTTCCCTCTAGTCCTGTCCTGGTCTAAGGATTACTTAGCTGTGTTCTTAGACCTTCTGCTTTAGAAGTGACCTCTGAGTTCCTTGCTTGTGCTCCCTCTCCTTCTGCTCCTGATTTGGACCTTGAGATTTCTGTCCGGTGCTCCAATGTGGGTCTCTGTCTCTGTCTCCTTTCATCGCCTGATGAAGGTTAATATTCAGGAGGATGCCTATATGTTTGTCTTTGGATTCACCTTCTCACCTTACTAGACCTGGATGGAGGTGAGCGGTCCTTGGACTTCCTACAGGTCAGGGAACCCTGATTGCTCTTTGAGCTGATGAGGGAGGGGGAGGGAAATGGGAGGCGGTGGTGGGGAGGGGGCAGAAATCCTTAATAAATAAATTAAAAAAAAAAAAAAGAAGTGACCTCTGGTGTCTCAGCTAATCCTCCTAGATCCCCAGCCAGGCAAAGGGCTTCTGGCTCAGTGAGCAATCTGGTCTCAAGACAGTAAGTAAGGTGGAAAGTGGAGGAAACCACCTGATGGCCTCCTCTACCTTCTGCATGTGTGCACACCTGTGTGCATGTGCAAGCACCACACAGATCACATGTAATGCACAGATAGATAACAACACACTACATTGCAACATACTATACACACACACTTAATATACCACACATACATAGACACCATGTACATCCACATATACTACTGTACACCACACATGCACACAACATAACCCTGCAATACAACATATATATTATACCTGCATCACCCAAAGTACCCCACACACAAACAGACCAATAGATATAGACTACCTATCACATACCATACACACACAAAATGACTCCACCCACTGAATTCTGCCTGGTGGGGTGACATGGGGGCTGGTATAAACAGAGTTGTGATGAACAAACCTCACACTCTGAGTGACCACTGCAGCTGGATCTTGAAGTGAAAAACTCTGGAGCTTGCTGGGTAGTTGTCCTGGGTCACTATGAGGGCAGTAAGCTGTGAATTCTTCCCTGGTCAATGGTGATGGTCATGGTAAAAATATCTGCACTGAAACAAGAAGCTTGAACAAAGCCCTTCTGTTGCTGGATTAAGGAGAAGGCTGCAGGTGGGTATTTTCTCTGCTCACTGTCACAGGGTTTATTTTTTATTTTAATTTTTATGATTTATTTATCTTTTATTTTATGTGCATTGGTGTGAAGGTGTCAGATCCCCTGGAACTGGATTTTCAGACAGCTGTGAGCTGCTGTGTGGGTGCTGGGAATTGAACCCTGGTCCTCTGGAAGAACAGTCAGTGCTCTTAACCGCTGAGCCATTTCTCCAGCCCCTTGTCACAGGGCTTATATGTAATGAATGGTATATGCCTGTTGCTGAGAGGCTAACTGTTTGGGAAGATTCCCCACAGTGAGCTGACCCTGACTGTAGAACTCTGGGTAAAGGGAAAGAGTCCCTTCCCCAAAGGTTTTACATTGTAATGTCTGATGATGTTGCCTTTTGGGACAGAGCCTGGAGATTTCAGCAAGTCTTGTCCTTTATGGCAACCCAGAAAGGAGAGGTCTTGTCATGGTCTCTTTCTGTGGCTTCAGCTCCTCTTCCTCCTGGAGTCACTGCCAGGAACAGCTGAGGCACTGGAAAAACAAGGTTCAGTGAGGTGGCAGCTGTGCTGCAGGTGTGGCTGGTATGACAGGTGTGGCTGATGGGAAGTGGCCCTGGGGGAAAAGGGCAGTAAGCCTCCTCCACTGCTGCAGACTGAGCTGTCCTTCACTTCCTTCTCTACCATCTTCCCTGGAGGCTGAAAGAGAACCCCTGCCTTCTCTGCACTGGGAGGAACAAGCAAGGACCCCATTTTTGCTTCAAGGAAAGGACAATTAAGAAGTGGGGGCAGTGCTGGTGCCATCAGTGACAGAAGGTGGCCATGTGCTGACCACGCACCCAGGCACAGCATCTCTGAATTTGGATGTTGAAGGGGCTGTGGGCTGCATTCCTGCCGCCCTGCTCCCAGCCGCCTGGCTAGCTTATACCCCGAAATAACAACAAACAAACTGTATTCATATAAACACTGCTTGGCTCATTTCTATTAATGCGTGTAGCACCATGAGGTGCGCTTACCAGGAAGATTCTAGCTTATGTCCATCCTGGGTTGGAGCTTCATCGTGTCTGCCCCAGAGAGCAGAGCTAAGGCATATGAGCTCAATTCCTCTTCCTCCCAGCATTCTGTTCTGTTTACTCCATCCACCTAAAGGCTGGCCTATCAAATGGGCCAAGGCAGTTTCTTTATTAGCCAATGACCTTCCTCCATCATTTGGAGACCCAGCCAGGTCCAGATTTTCTGAAGGGTCAGCTTGTGCTTGTCTTCCTAAAAAGATGGAGAAGGTAGATGGAGGAGAGACAGGTGATGGAAGCTGACTACGAGAAGGGAGATGGGAGGAGGAAAGGGTTCTATCTAGAGAAGACATGGGAGATTCCTTCACTGATGGTAGAAGGAGACCAGCTTGTTATGGCTTCCTTCCATTGACAAAGTACCCAGACAAAAGTAATTTATAGGAGAAAGGATTTGTTTTAGTTCATAATTGTAGGATAAGAGCCATCATTGCAGGAAAGTCAAAGCAGGACTTGAAAAAGCTGGTCATGGCGCATCCACAGTCAAGAACAGAGAGAAATGTATGAATACATGGGTGCCTGTGCTCAGTTCACTCTGTCTGTCTGTCTGTCTGTCTGTCTGTCTGTCTGTCTCTCTCCCTCTCTGTCTCGTACAGTTAAGAACAAAACCCAGGGAATAGTGTGATTCCCTTTTAGGCTGGGTCTTCCCAGATGAAGTGATGTGACTGTCTCTCACAAACATGCCCAAAGGTCAACCTGATCCAAACAATCCCTCGATGAGACTCTTCCCAGGTGATTCTAGATTGTGTCAATTTGACAATTAAAGCGAAAGCTAGCCATCACAGCTGGTATCTAGTATCTGTCTCCCTTTAACTAATAAATGACCAGGCAGAGATATGTGATTGGACAAACCACATGGTCTCTCTCAGGAGATAGTTCTCAACCTGTAGGAGCTACATCTGGAGGCTACCGTTAAACCTGTCATGGGCCTGATACAGACCATGTGTGGGTCAGGTTGAGGCTGAGGCTCTGGGAACTGTCCCTTGTACACAGAAAATCCATAGCAGTCACAATGAGGCTATGTCTGCTGACTCTAACACTCACCATGTCAATTAAGAAGGCACCAGACACAGGGGAACAGTCAGAGTGGGACAAGAAAACTGAAGGTCTCCACCAGGAGCAGTGTGACTCTGAGAGCTTCTGCCCTGCCTCCCCATCAGTAGACAGGAAAAGTTTGGACCATGTGTGCCTGAACCTCAGGACCCCAGGCGACCTGGAATGTTCCCGGGAGAAAGAGCTAGGGGAAAGAAGACTAGCTGCTTACAGTGCAGCCTGTCCCACCGCACTTGTGCAGCCTCTCCCTTCTCTCAGCACCAAAACCGTGTGTGGACCTAACATTTAGGTCTATGATCCTACAATGACAACCACTGATAAGCCCACTCATGCACATGGATCTTCAAATACCTGTCACTAACCCACTGTGCAGAATGAACCGAACCCAGCAGACAGAATGTCTGTGTTTCCCACCTGGGAAGACAAACCCCATAGTTTCCCCAGTCAAGCCAAGAAGCAGATTTTTAAAAGCAGAAGAAACAGAATGTCAGCAAGATGCCCCAGCTGGTAAAGATGCCTGCTGCCAAGTCTGATGACCTGAGTTGAAACCTTGGGACCCAAATGGAGAAGGGAAGAATTGACTTCTACAAATTAACCTCTGACTTCTAATAGCACACCATGGCATAAGTGCACACATGTATGTACTTCCAGACACATGAATAAATTGACATAATAAAAACAGTCAGCCGTGGTGGTACGTACCTTTAATCTCAGCACTCGGGAGGCAGAGGCAGGCAGATCTCTATGAGTTCAAGGCCAACCTAGTCCTATAGAGTGAGTTCCAGGACAGCCAGGGATATACAAAAACCCTGACTCAATCAATCAGTCAGTCAGTCAGTCAGTCAGTCAGTCAGTCAGTCAGTCAGTCAGTCAATCAATCAATCAAACAAACAAACAAACCTAGAGAAAGCAAAGTTTTAATCAGAAAGCTCTCAAAAGTCTACAGTTATCTCAGATTTTAAGTAGATGAAGACTAACACAGAGTGTGTAATGATATGAAATTCTCCAAAGAAGAAAATAAGCTTTGAACATTACCATGAAATTGTCGCAGAGACTGATAAGATGGCTCAGTTGGTAGAAGTGCTTGCTGAGCAAACCTGGAGCCAGGGCCCAATCCCTGGAGCTCACAGGAGAGAACTGGCTCTTGACAGTAGTCCTCTGAAGTCACATACACACAGGTACGCCCGGTGTCCCCATCCACGCTAATAAGAATAATAATAAACACATTTTTTTTTTTTAGGTTTTTCAAGACAGGGTTTCTCTGTAGCTTTGGAGCCTGTCCTGGAACTAGCTCTTGTAGATATAAGCAAGAAAGGTAGAAATTTGAAGAGGGGAGATGAGAAAATGGGAGTTCCGTCGGAATCCAAATATCTGCAATACGGAGCTACGGAAAGAAGAGATTGCTCCCCAGGCTGAAGGTTAGCACGGGGTTGTGAGAACACCCACTCAACACAATCTTGGGGAACTTGGAAGGGTGCTAACATGGGAATCCAATATATCAGTTTTCTAGAACAACACAAAAGCCAGGAGATAAGAGATCATCACCTTCAACACTAAGGAAAGGATTTTCAGCATAGAACTCCTTTGAATATGGACTTGCTGTCTCTAGTCTCACTTTCTGGTCCCTGTGGTCTCCCTCTCATCAGGAACTGTCTGTTCTAGTTGCCAAGCTGCCCTGGCTGTAGAGAAAACAAGGCTGCATCTACTCTGCCGTAAACATCTGCTGAGATTTTTATTTCACTCATATTTTTCCTCCTCTTCAAAATTATCCATTCTTTCCAAGTATGTCTTGTTTTTACAGTACTGTCTGGAGTTTATTTGTTCTTTATGACTGGAATAATTTAAACAGGTATGCCCTTCCCTATTACCCGAGGTTATCAGGTAAATTGATTCCTTGGTTTGTTGGGTCTGCTGGTGGATTGCTTTCCTGCCTGTCTTATCTTCATGGACTCATTTTCAATATTGTTCTATCCATGGAAATCTTTTATGCCTGGGAGGGATTTTTTTTTAAATTGCAAGATCCACAGCTGGGCTGCCAACCTATGATTAGTTTTATGCTCTTTTCAGGGTTCTATGGGTTCTGAATCACGCTGTTAGTATGATTTCAAACGGCAAGAACCAAGAATGCAGAGGCTTGACACAATGTTATTCAAGGGCATTTTAATTTCTCCCCCAGCACAGACTGAGATACACTTTCAGGTCACCCCCTTTGCAGGTAGATGGGATGTTTTCCCCCAGAGGTGGCTTCAGGATTTCCTTCTTAACAACTGCATTACATGGGCCTCTGGCCTTCCTTCTGGTCTCTGAGTGATTTTACCTACACCCCTTGGTACTGAGTTTAGCATAGTCCCTATTTCAGTCCAGGGACAGCTTGTGTCAGCCACAATTGTGTTCATTCCTTTAGTTCTGGCCCTGGAGTTTTGTCCCCTCTCCTTGTCTACTTACAGTCACTTGCAAGGGTTCTGGTGCTTCGGCCCACAGTCCAGCTATGTGACAAGGCTATTGCCAAAAATGAATCTATCTCCAAGCCAGGGGTCAATGTCTCACCAAATCAGCAATGAGGGGTGGGTCTGATGACCGCGGCCTAGTCATAATGATGTCTAAACAGTGAATTTGGATTCCAGGGACAACAGTGACACAACTGTAACCGCCCTGTGGGTGTGAGAGGGGTTGTTGTGTAAGAGGTAGCTCTGCATGCTGCACAGCTGGAAATTCAGTCGTTAGCAGAAAAAGCAAAAGGTAGAGAGAGCATGGGACGGGTGGACACGGGAAGCCAGGCCTCTAATGGGCCCTAGCTGGCGTAGGGGATGGAACAGAGAAGCTGCTACGGTTTGTTTTCTCCACGTGAGTCTTTCGGCTTTACACTACGGCATTTTTACTGTGTTAGTTTAAAAACAGACAAATTAACATGGAAAAGACTGAAGATACTGCCTATGCTTGTGCGCAGGCAGGAGGGTCTTGGGTGGCTCAGCACAGGAGCACAGAGTCTGACTCTGAAGGGCCTTCCTTGGAATCACAGGAACTGAGAGCTTTCCCTTCTCATGGTTGTGGCCTGGAGTTCTAAGGTCGGCTTTTACAACACCATGTTTTCAGTCCCCAGGGCCAGTGAGTGGCCCAGGAGGCTTGACAGCCTCCTGAGGCACAGTGGGTACATATAAAGGTGAGACAAGGAGCCTGGTAGGCGGGCAAAGCTGCCCTGGACTTAGCACTCACCAATTGGTTTTCTCAGTACTTCACATTGGGCCTTTTTTTTTCCCTTGCAGCCACCCCTCAGAGGCACCAGTGGCTTCCCAGGGATGGAGAGACAGTGCTCTGAGATCTTCCCTGCCCACTGCTTTGGGCCCCAGTGAGAACATTCCATGTTTCCTCTGTTTCCTCGTCTGAGTAACTGGGCAGAACAACTATGAGGAGCTTGTTTCTCCTGCTTGGCTCCCTCCACCCAGCCTCCCATTTAGCCTCTAGAGGATGTCAAGGCCTCTGACCCTGGGTGGTTCCCACCCTGATCTTGCTTCCAGGCCCTAGCCAGGTGCCCTGCAGCTGCCTCATGTGTGGGCGAATGTGCTGCTTTGGAAGGTGACTGAGGCCTGCTTTCAGCAACACTATGTGTGGCTGACCTGGTTGGTGTTGCCCAACCTAGAATGGCAAATGAACTCATCTTCTGTCTCTCCATGCACCTCTATGGCCAGGATGCTTCTGCAGTAGAAAGAGCAGAGAGGAGTGGGTCAGGCCTAACCCTGATGTCCTGCCAGAGTGCGCTTGGTCAAGATTGAAGGCGAAAACTGAGGGAGAGGGGGTGTAGACCATGACAGGTCCTCCTAGTTTGCGTTCTGTTGCTGTGATAAACAACAGTATCAAAATGAACTTAGGGAGTAAAGGGTTTATTTGGCTTACGGATCACAGTTCATCACCAGGAGAAACCAAGACAGGAACTCAAGGCAGGTACTGAAGCAGAGACCAAACAGGAACATTGCTTACTGAATTGCTCAACTTGTTTTCTTATACAGCTCAGGACCACATGCCCCAGGGATAACACCACTTTTCTGGGCACTGGGCCCTTCTATAAGAATCATCAATCAAGAAAATTCCCCACAGACTTGCCTAGAGGTCATTTTCTCAATTGAGTTTCCCTCAATTGAGAAAGTTGCGTTAAGTTGACAAAACTCACAAACACAAAGGGGTGGCAGAGCCATATCCCCTTTTCCTCCCCACTACACTTGGGACTCACTTTGAGCCGTACAAGCATTGTGGACACTACTTAGCATACAGGGGAGTCCAGAGGGACCGGTTGTGACAGGATGCAGGAGTCTCAGTGGCCCCACACAGGGCTGGGCCATCCTCAGGAGGCAAGGGGGTTAGTGCAGAAGCTATGCAGTCCTCATAGGCTGCCAAGCCACCAAGAGCCACTTTAACTCATCGGGGAACATTTTTCCTTCATTTCTCAAAGCCAACAGCAGCTTGTTGGGACCTGCCACCGGAAATCATTATCTGCCAATCTGCACTGGGTGGGGCCTTGTGTTCTGGGTGGATCCATCCCATTGTCCATGAAGTAGACTGTCCTTTGTCTTAGACACAGGGGAGGGCTGCAACCTCCCACCATCTGGCCAGGGGAAACTGGCAAGGGGAGTAAGGATGACAGCCAGAGTGAGCAGCTTCTCAGAGGGAATGCACATGTGTTCCCAAAGAGCATGGGGGGCGGGGGGAGGTCCAGAATCCTTTGATGGGTTTGTAAATGGTGCGTCAATCGGGGTCAGGTGTGAGCAGGTCCAGAGTCCTTGGCCTTTGCTTCTTTCAGCTCTTGGATGCAGAGCTATTGCTAAGGACTTGGTATGGGAGGGACTGGATCTGAGTCTGGGTCTGTGGGGGGCACTTTGTGTCTGCAGGTCAGGTGCTTAGGGTCCTAAGTCACTGTCAACTGTGAATGTCAAGACTGTCTCACCCCATCTTCCCAGTCCTGCTTAGGCTCTCTTGCCTCTGACCATAGCACTAATCCTCCAGCCCCTGGCTAGAAAACCTGGGTCTTCTTGGACTCTCCAGGGTCTTGCGCTACCTGAATTCGCTGCCCCCAACTCCTTCTAGAACAGGCCTTTCACTCTTCGTCCTTCCTACCATCTCTGAGTCCACCTCTACTAAAGAACATCTCCTGGGACCTCATAGAGCCGTACTATGTGTTGCTGGCTGTCTGAGTACATCTGAGAACAGCTGTCCATGCATCTTATACCCTGTGGTGGGACCATAGCTATGCATCACCAGGGTGAGAAAGCTGTGTAGCAGGTTCAGCCGGGGAAAGTGCAGGATGACCCCACCTGATTACTAGCCAGTGTAACCAGCCAGCTACATGCAAAACACCAGGCTGGGTAGCCCCTGCCAGAGTGCACAGAACTCTCCACAAGGATGCCCTACTTCTGCCACAGCCTTTCCAGAAGCAAAAGGCTATGAGGGCAACCCTGAATTTATCCTGTTTCCATCTTATTTCTGATGCCCTCAAGAAGAACTGACTGATCTGGGCAGTGGTGGCCCATGCCTTTAATCCCAGCACTCAGGAGGCAGAGGCAGGTGGATCCCTGTGAGGTGGAGACCAGCCTGGTACCCAGGACAGCCAGGGGTACACAGAGAAACCCTGTTTGAAAAACAAACAAACAAACAAAGAACTAACTGGCTAGGCATGATAATGCATAGCTTAATTGCAGCTCGCAGGAGGAAGAAGCCAAGTAGATCACTGCAAGTGGAAGTCTAGCCTGGTCTACATAATAAATTCTAAGCCAGGAAATCTGTCTGAAAACAAACAAACAAGCAAACATACAACAACAAAAATAATCCCCAAATTGTAACTTTCTCTGCAGGAGTGTGAGGAGAAATTGTGTATGGGAGAGAGATGAAGCTTCCTCTAGCTTCTCATGCAGAGGATGAGACGAGGGCTACAGCAGATGTGGGTTCTATTTTGAGCATGGTTGGGCTGAACTTTCATTTAAACTTGCAGAGTAAATAGAATCCAAGATGGCCCGTGAATTTCAGATGCATATTGAATCAGTTTTTAGTACATAGCCCAAATACTGAATGAATTATCTACCATATATCTTATTATATTTTAATATAATTTAATTTTGAGACAAGGTCTCACTCTACAGCCCAGTCTGGCTTGGGATTTACTATGTACCCCAGGCTGCCCTTAAACTTGTGACCAATTCACCTACCTAATCTGCCTCATGCTAAACCACCATGCCAGGCCCATATTTTGTTGTTGTTGTTGTTTTGGTTGGGTTTTTTGAGACAGGGTTTTGCTGTGTAGCCCTGGTTGTCCTGGAACTTGCTCTGTATAACAGGTTCATTTAACCCAGGCTGAAGAGGGCCCGATTGTTTGCCTCCAACTCCTAAATTCTGGGATTTCAGGCATGCATTCCAATGCCTGACTATGAATTATCTCTTTTTCTTGATCTTCGGTATTAGTAGAGCACCTGTATCGTATCCAGAAGCTCTTTTGGCTTCTAGCCTTTCTTGGCCATATAATTTTATTTTTAAATGTTCCTGAATTTGGAGTTCTCCACAAATAATCTCCTCCAATTTTGTGCCCACAGACACTGTAACTGTTAGCGGGGAGGTCCTTACTTGCTTTTCAGAGCAAAGCTAGGTGCATTTGGGAGCATGCAGGAGGTTCCCACAAAATGGCAAACTGCCTGCTTCAAATCGTCATAGCAACCACTGGTGAACCAGCTAAGGGATGTTGTGTGGTGACCCTTCCCAGCTTGCCAGGAGCCTACAGTTCCTCAATGAGCCCAGGGGCAGGTGGCCGAGGTCATGAAGTGACCTGTGTCAGGCAAAGCTGGGAGCCTGGGGCAGGCATGCAGTGTATGCAGCCCCACACTGCTCAGTTCAGTGTGGTGTGGATCCCACAAGCTTGGCTAGTGCTGACCACAGAGGGTGTGGCGGGATCAGGGGAGGTTGGATGGCTAATGTGAAGACAAGCATCTGGCACATGGGCCACTCTCCTTGGTAAGCCACTGGTGCAGGGTGTGTCTCCTGGCCCGAGGGATCACCAGCCTCCTCCTATTAGTCTGGATTAACTGGTGAGGTTGGTGTCAGCCTTTGGTAAGGACTGGGATTTTCCTCTGAGGCAGAGGGAGCTTGGAGGCAGGGATGCAGGAAGGAAGCTGCTGCTTTCTCTGGGTCCCAGATAGTTTGCAGAATGCGGGTAGTGGAGCCACCTGCAACAGTGAAGAGGAGGGTCTGAGTGCTGAGCAGCCCCACAGGAAGCCAAGCATCTTGGCTCTGGGAAGCAGAGAGAGGTATTTTGGCACCTGAACCAGCTGAGCCTGGTCCTCAGGCTCTGGCAGGCTTTGCCACCCTCAAGGTTAAGCAAAGCCGGATGTAGGGATGCCATTCCCCAGCCCCAGGACAAAGTGAATTTATGATCCTCAGAGTAGACTGGCTTCTTGCCTGGTTCCCCAGACCTGAATCCCCTTCTTGTGTTACACAGCGCAAATGCTCTGATGGACTTTGGGTCCTAATTTGAGTTCACCCTGTTAGAGAAAGCAGATGATCTGTGGGAGTCACTTTCAATTTTTTTACATTTAATTATTTTGTGTGTGCCACAAATATATAGATAGAGAGATAGAGAGATAGATAAAGAGATAGATAGATAGATAGATAGATAGATAGATAGATAGATAGATGATAGATGTAATTTAAAAAAAGAAAGAGAATCCAGTGAGTGATTGACTGTTGTTCTTACTCAGAGACCCCTCATTCAAGAGGCTAAAATGCAGAGCAGAGACCACGTGTACGCTAGGGACTCAGAGGCCCCCAGGACCCCTAAATCAAGCAGCAGAATGGGGAGGACTCTGTTCTTTGACACCTCTAGCAGATTTTCCCAGCCCTTCCTCTATCATAAATCTGAGTGGGGACAGGGCAGCTGCCCTTCCCTCGACCTCTCAGCCTCTCCAGATCTAACCAAGTCTCTAGCTCTTCCAAATCCAGCACCTGACCCTGCTTCCCTCATTTTGAGGGATGCTCTATAGGTAAGAGTCTCTGGGATCCTGTATCTGGCTCTCCCTTGCTTTTCTCTACGGTAAATGGGGGCTCTAAGTGGCCCCCAGGCTCCCAGGTCCCAAGAGCTGTAGGCAGTCAAGACCTCCTCCAGGGGCCTGGCTGTCTGATACCTTGGCCTGCCTATCCTTCTGTTCCTAGGTTTTACTCACTCCTTGCCTCTTCTACTGCCTCTGCCTCTAGGTCACTATTAGCTTCTCCAGGAAGGCTCTGAGCCCACAAGCAAATTTTAACACACTGGCCTGTGGTGCATAAGACAATGCATGGCTGAAGCTTCCAGTAAGACTGACCCCAGGAGGCATCGTCCAACAGCCAAAGAGGTTGACACCTCTCATCAGGGGAAGGTCTTGTTTTTCTCGGGAACTTTCCAGGTAGAGCTATACAACAGGCTTGAGAATTGGAGGGTGTTGGGGAAAAGGAGGAAGAAGAAGAAGTGCGGGGCTGAGAGCAGGACCTGGACAGTAAAGACTGGGTTAAGGTTCAGGCATTCACTCCACATGGGTTGGTCTAACTCATTGAGAATGAGAAGGTATGTGGACAGTGTTGTACATGTTTCTGTTCCTGACCCCATCTTCCCAAAGTCAAGAGCGAACTGTGTAGTAATAGGAGCGGCGGCGGCGGGGCTGCGTCCCCAATACCCCAGCCGCCTGCCCTGCCCGGCTAGCTTTACCCGAAATAATTACACGGAAACTGTATTCTTTTAAACACTGGTTTGGCGCATTCCTATCTAGCCTCTTCTAGGCTAATTCTCACATATTAATTTAGCCCATTTCTAATCATCTGTGTAGCGCCCCTAGGTGCGCTTACCGGGAAGATTCTAGCCTAAGTCCATCCTGGGTCGGAGCTTCATAGCGTGCGTCTTCCCTGGAGCAGGTAGCATGGCGTCTCTCCTGCGTCTGCTCTGGAGAGGAGAGCTGCGGAGTCTGACCTCACTTCCTCTTCCTCCCAGCATTCTGTTCTGTTTACTCCACCCACCTAAGGGTGGGCCTATCCAATGGGCCTAGCAGTTTCTTTATTGCTTAGCCAATGAAATCAACAGATTGATATGACACTCCCACATCAGAACTGGATCTATCTGGAGTCTAAATCTCAGCTTGGTCTTTCTGTACTGAGGTTGGAGGTTGGGCAAGGCAGGGTGGATGCTGCCTCTTTTCCCTCTGTGTGTCCAGCCAGGGAGCCAGGCTTGCCTGTGGTCCATACCCTAGGATCTGTGAAACAAGGCCCAGTGAAGGCAACCCAAAGATTTGTGAGATGCCCTTGAGATTTCTGTCCCTGTAACACACGCAACCTTCTCCCAGACAGTCAAACAAGAGCCACTTCCACAGGCTGTACCTGCTAGACTTTAGGGAACGAAAGGGGAGGAGGTTTTACAGAGAGAAACCAAGTTGACAGTCCTTCAGACAAGAGCTTCATTAATGACACCAGCTTTGTAATAAGAGGTCTGAGGAGTGTTTCAGCACCTCATGACACAACAAAGTATCTTCAAAAAGTTACTGAGGTAAAAGGAGGTCTTGCTTCTAGAAGCATGGTGAGTTAATGTGTGACCTGTGCTACGTGACCAAGGCAGAGCAGAGGGTCATGCTACATGACCGGGGTCAGTCTTTCTCTAGGTAAGGGAGAGGAATTTGGTTAATGTGTGAGTTATGCAATGTGACAGAACTCAAGATGCCTCTTTTCCCCAGACACAGGCAGTCCTGGTTATCTGGAGGGCCTGGCTTTACCCACAGTGTTGAAAAGATCTCCGTCTTAGCCTGGTGAAAGAGAAAGAGGTGATCACACCAGGGGCTGAGTCTGATGCAGGGTAGGATCTCTTTCCACGAGGAGGAGGAAGACAGATCTTCAGCATGAGAGTTCAGGCTGCAAGGAGAACAGAGTCCAAAGGCAGTCACAATAGCTGAAGATGGCCGAGTGGGTAAAGTGCTTGCCAAGTAGGTGTAAGGACCTGAATTTGGATCCCCAGAACCTATGTAAAGCCAGGTGCAGGAGAGCATCTGTAATCCTAGTATTCTTGTGGTGAGACGGGGCATGAAGACAGGAGAATCCCTGGAATCTCGAAGGCCAGATAGCCTGGAGCATTTGAGAAGGTGGTAAACAGTTGGAGGAGACCCTGTCTCTAACAAGGTGGAGGAGGAGACCCTGTCTCTAACAAGGTGGAAGGAGGGGCTAACCCCAAGGCCGTCCTCTAACCACCACACACGTGTCGGGGCACGTACAGGCCTGCTCACACTCAGGAATGCGCATGCACACACACACACACACACACACACACACACACACACACACACACCCCTTTCACAAATGCCTAAAGGTTGTTTTTGTTTGTTTGTTTGGTTTTTAAGAAAACAGACTTATGGTGTCAGTCTGTCAAGCCTCAACCAAATAAATAAGTAGCCAAAGGGGGGTGTGAAGGAGAGGGTCTCAGATACATGTGCCTGATAGCAAGAACAACTCAAGACCACGAGGACCAGCCTTGTTCCAGTGTCACAGTAACTCCCGCAGAAAACAGTCTAGAAGGACATACACCTGGCGGCTGACTGTCCACCTTCTGACTGACCCTGTGGCTGAGGAGGACCTTCTCGTGGAGACTGCTTGTTCACCTGCTTCACAGACTTTGCAGACTTCCCAGCCACCATCTCCTTGAACACATCACCATATGCCCTCCCATTGCAAGGTTCTACCAGCTCCAGATGAGCTTGCTCTAATCCTCCCTGCCCAGTGCAAATTCTGGCAGTGGGTGACAGGGGGCACAGGTGTGCTTGGGGCAACCTTCCATCTCATTTCAGCCGAACCATGTTGTTGTCTGTGTTGGTCTGGAAGTGGCTTGCCAGGGCAGCTACCCCTATTACCTTTTCTGGATAGTCAGTTGAGCCAAGTTTGTACTCTATTCTCAGGCAGAGTTTACTGAGATGGGCAGAATAATGGCCCCTCCAAAGGCGTCAGCATCTTTTCCATTTTCAGAGAAGCTGGGTACTAAGTGGGGCTAATGCAGGAATGCTAATAAAGAGAAAGAGTTTTCATTTACAATGTACGCAGTAGGTGCCTCACGAGTGCTTCTGCCTGCCTGCCTGCCTGATGTGTTAACTGGAACCTACAGGTTCCATTTAGAACTTCTGCCCAGGTCTGATCTTTTCAGAGACCATTTCCCCATGAGCTCTGCCTTGCCAGTCCTGGGCTTGCTGAGTAAGAGCCCTGCCTCTGCCCTGGGGACAGCTTGGCAGTGGCCTGAAGGTTCCTAGGAGCTGAGACACGTGCAGGGGTGGGAAAGGCAAGGCTTGTAAAGACAAGGAAGGTGACCTGGGGCAGGTCTGTCTCCTGTCCTTAGGGAATAATTAATAAGTAAACCATTGTGTGAGAACGATAATAATTAGGTTATTAGGAAGGGCCCAATCTGCCCTCTCCACTCCCTGCCCCAGGGTTGGGCCCTGGACCCACCTGACAATTTACCTCTACTGTAGGTGTCTGGTCTCCATGGAAACTGGGAGTCATTTCACAAACAGAAGATTAGGCCTCGTGGGAACTGGGAGGTGCGGAAATCTCAAGGGGCAGAGTTTTCATTTACAGTGTTATGAAGTGAAGGTGTCAGGCCAAGGTCTCTAGCCAAAGTCTACTCACTGACTAAGGGCAGAACACAGAGCACAAAGGCTGGTTTTCTGGCCCTCTTCCTGCCAGCAGGATGACTCCACGCTGGGTTTATGTGACACCAGAGATCAGACCCAGGTCTCATGCGTGCTAGGCGAGCTCACTTAAGTAACAGAGGGAGTTTGTGGCAGAGATGTTAGGCTCCTCTTGTCAGAGTTTTCCCAGGGAAAACCAACATTTCTTCTGCCTAAAAATGCAAATAATTAAAACTTCCAGGAGGGCTGTAATGTGGCTCAGGTGGTAGAGTGCTGGGTTCCGTCTCTAGCCCTGCAGAAGTGAAAGTGATAGAGCAGGCCTGTAATTCTGGCGCCTAAAGGAAGGGTATCAGAAGTTCAAGGTCATCCTTGGCTACGGAGTGAGCTCAAGGCTAGCCTGTACCACCTGAGACCTTGTCTTAAAACAAACAACCCCAACTTCCCAGGCGAATGTCCAGGAAACAGCCTGTAGGTTTCTTGCTCTGATGATAAAACATCCCCAGGTGAGTGAGTGGAGGGCTCTAGCGGAGCCAACTCTGGGATCAATGGAATTGTTCTCCCTTAGCCCAGCCTGGCAAGAGAGTCCTTAAGAAGGCACTGAGCTGTCCCAGTGGGTGGAAGTTTCCTTCAAGCAGGGCAGGACCCCGGCTGATTAATCCCAAAATACAGCACAGTGAGAGACAGACAATAACCCCAAAGAGAAAAAATGTCTCCTAAGTCCTCAGGTTCTCCAGCATCCTAAAAGTTATTACACACCCTGTATTAGGTGGTGAACATTCTACTTGGGTAAAGGCAAGGTTTTTCAAGTATGTGCATCAAACTCACAACCCAGCAGCTCAGGTAAACTGTTGTCTAGGTGATGCTCGACAGGCACTTGGTTTGAGTGAGTGGCCATCAGAACGACTGATGCCTTGCTGGTCTGAAAGGTTTTAAAGGCTGAGCAAACAGAAAGTCTTCTGAAGACTTCAGGCCTCATAGGAGCACACCTCATGGCTCTCTGGGGTCAGAAGCAAACTAAAAAACTCTCGTGGGACTGGGTTGGATACCACAGACTGTTCCGAGGTTCCTGATGGTTCAGAACAGCTCCCTGGATGCTGCCAAGGCAAGCTCTAGTTCTGCTGCCAAGAGGCACATCTCCACCATGCCCTCAGTGGTTTCATTATGACCACTCCAGGGTCAAGGGCCTGCTCCTGACTTAGATCTTTGCCAAGATAGGCAGCTGGGCTTAGGTTAGAAGGAAGAGCTGTTCAGAAATGCATAGAAAGATGGCCTCTCTATCTTGTAGCTCCATTGCTACTTTAAAGAGCTCTTGACCTGAGCTTGCTGTCCTGTGTTCTTCTGTCTATTAGGTTTCTTGGTACAAAATACCTCAAGCTAATCCAGCTATCTGGAAACGGTTTCCAGTCCTTCTTCATTCCTCCTCTCTTTCCTCCTTCCTTTATTCTCCCTCCATCCTCTGTACCCCTGCCATCCCTCAGGAGACACCTGATTGCAGAAGTCCAATTTCTGGGACTGTCACAGGGCCACTCTGTTGTTTAGAAAACCCAGCCCGTAACAGTTTGTCAGTACTGCCCTAATAGACTAAAACAGGGAGTCAAGGTCCCCATAAATGGGGAAAAAAATTATTTCAAGTTCTGTTCAGAGCAAGGGGCCACATTATACCACCCACCTACCTGTCTCCTGTGTGAAGTGGCCAGACGGTGGAAACTTAAGTGATGCTTCCATCATGAATAAAATGTGAGCTCGCTCATGGCTTCTTTTGCAAAATGAAGAATACAGGGTGGGCCATGCTTGCTGGTATACACCTTTAATTACCGGAAATATGGAGGTAGGGACAGGTAGATCTCTGTGAGCTTGAAGTCTACATAGTGAGTTCCAGGACAGTCAGGGCTATGTAGAAAGACCCCAGACACCCAAAGCAACAAGAATATGTGGTTGGCCATATTTATAGATTTTTTTTAAAAAAATATAGGGTTTTGTATAGCCCAGGATGGTCTTGAACTTATTATGTAGCAGAGGATGACCTTGAATTCCTGATCCTCCAGTGGTCTCCACATCTCTAGCGCTAGGATTAAAGACACGCACTATATTACACATGGTTTGTGTGGTGCTAGGACTAAACCCAAGGTATCATGCATGATAAGGAAGGACTCTACCAACTAATCTACATCCCCAACCCATATTTATGGACTTCTTTTATCAACACTAATGCCTCTCAATTGCTCTGTTGTAGGGGCCATGGATCTCATTGTCTCAGGATCTAAAAGCCCTTGTGAAGCCAGTTTCTCTTCAGAGTATACTGCTACCATGGTTCCATCACACCTAACCTCAGAAAATGTGTGGAGCCCAGAAAGTTCCCAGTGTCCACCATTCAGTTTTCAGATTTCCCAGGATCCATAATTGAGTTTGCAAAACTTCTCTGGCTACTTCTGCTTCAGGAGCAGTGGGAGCCATAATAGTCTCCATTGTCACTGGGCTAGTGCCCGGAAAGAATGACATCAGACTCTGGCTGCAAGTTAGGGCTATTTTTAGCAGCTGATTGGTTGTCAGGAGGCTGGCAGCCTGGGTATAAGGTGAGGCAGAGGTGGGGCCCTGAGATTCCAGTCTGGCAGAGCAAGAGATGCCAGCCCTGTACAGTGGCCTCCTTTCTTCCCAGCTTGAGTTCCAGGTACGGCTCTCCTGGGGACCAGCATCCACAGAGCTGGGCTTGGCAGCAACTGAATATACTGATATAAATACCCTACCCTGTCTGACTGCAAGGGCAACCCTGACAATAATGGTTCTGTACTGCCTGGTATGGGCTCCTGTCCCAAGTCATGTGGAAGTAGCATCACAGTGACTTAGAGGGGTCTTGTTCAATTCAAGGGGAAATGGGCATCATACTCAACCAACCAGGACAACCAGCACCAACCTCTTTGAGGGTGACTGAGGCTATCAGGGTTTTAGCCTTCTAGCTGCTCTCAGGCCCCCAGGGTCCTTGGACTTCTGTCAGGCTGAAGTTACCTCTGGGAGTTACCTTTCTGGGATCATAAAATACTGTAGTCAATGTGTGCAAAGGGAGAAGAGACCACTCCCTCCTCAGAGAAACCTCAGGCAGATTCAAATAAGCCTCACCTGAGCCCTCAGAGAGGCCATTGGCCAAACAGTCTCAAGATCAGACGGCACAGAGGGGTTCAAGATAGTCCCTCCGGATAGCTGTCAAAGCCTGTTCTTTGGAAAGCTTTAGAGCAAGAATTATATTGGATAAGTGAACTGTAGGACTTCTCAGTCCTGATTAAGGTCCCTGATTAAGCTTAATCCTCAGGGACTCTGCGAACAGGGCCATGGAGTTCAGCATTTCCCGGGCTTGTTGGACTGCAACCTTTATTTTAAAAGTCAGGTTCCTTGTACTGGGATGTGGCTCAGTGGTAGAGTATTTGCCTGCACAAGACCCTAGATTTCCTAGGCTGCATCCCCGTCACAGCAACAGCCACAATAATAATATGATAGGTTTAAAAGGTGAAGCTTTCTCAGATAGAATGGGGTACACTGTGAACTCACACTTACTTGGGTAGCTACCACCGTAGTGCATACAAGGATGCACAGGGAACCCCAAACTGCCCTCACTTCCCTTGGCATCCACATTGTCCCCCTTCCCGAAACTTCTTTCCATCTTCACACTTTTGCCTTTTCTAGAATGCTGTCCCCTGGAAGGAAGTCATTCCCTTTTCCCCAGGAGTTCCTGTATTGGCTTCCAGTAATGATGGACTGTAGCCTGTGAGTCAGATAGCCCTGTCCTCCTCCAAGATGGCGTTGGTCAGAATGTTTTATTGTAACAACAGAAAGCAAACTAAAACTAGGAGTTTGACAGAGTTTTAATTATTGAAGAACAATTATCAGAAAGTAGTTAAGTAACAGCAACAATAAAAAAAAAGCAATAGCCAACTCCAGGAAAAACAAAATGTTGCACAAAAATAACCATAGCATCCTAAGTGTTTTAGATGAGACAACATTTATGGGTCATAATGACACTAAAAGCAAACATGAATTTGGTCACAGGTTGTGATAATTGTCATGATAATGAGTAGGGTATTATGTAGTGAGGGTATATGGAGATTTATATGGTATACGTGAGGAGAAAACTAAAAAACAAGAAGAAATAATAATATTATTACTAATAGCAATGTAGAAACAAAAAAATCAAGAAGTAGCTGGGAGGGTCGATAGCAGGTGACTCCACGAAAGGGAGCCAGAGGTGGGGAGGGAGTGGAGTGTCCATGCATCGTGCTGCTGCCTTGAGGAACCATTGAACTTTCTAAACAATGTCACAAAAATCACACTTCCAAAGGGAAAAGAATCTGGCCAAAGACGTGGCCCCAAATACCATCCTGAGCCTACCAGGTAACATGCTTGCCAATAAGCTTGACAACCCAAGTGCAACCCTTGGAGCCCGCATGATGGACAGAGAGAACTTATTCTTGCAAAGTGTCCTCTTAATTCCACATGTGCACTGTGTCATTTATGGACCTACACAGTACACATATGAAATAAACGTAAGGAAGTTTTTAAACAATAATAACAAACTGCCAGCTTAGTGACCATCTAACCCTCACAGCTGTTCAGAGCTTCCTGCCCTGGGGTATGTTCAGGTGGTGTGGTGGCAGGTGGAACCCCTCTCTTCAGTCAGTCCTGAGGCCCCCTTGTTGCATCTTCTTCCCTTGGCACCAAACTTCTAGAAAAGTCTTCACACTTCAGCTTTCCCTGACACGCCCTCTCCCCATCCCTGCTGTTCTACCTACATTTTCTGAAAGTTCTCCAGCAAAACTTTCTCTTATTCTTGTCCCTTCTCACCCACAGTAGTTTCTGAGAATGCCCCTTGCTCTAGCTTTGCTACCATCTCAGGAGAACCTGCTGCTCCCTCCTTCCTCAGGCAGCCATAACCACTGCTTGGGAAGAAAAGGACCCACCCAGTCTTAGACAAGACTTTTCACCCCATTTTGTGACTCCACGCTTGCCTGAGTCTTTGGACGGAGGCAGAGCATCAATCACAGTTTTGTATGCAGCCTGGCCACTGGTGCAAACAAGTCTGAACCTCAGACTTCCTGGGCCATGCTGCAAAGACAACTTCTCTGCTCCCTGCAGCCTCCTTCTGCTATCAATTCCTGCCGCCCCTTATCTCTTCCCTGCAGCAAGAGCCTATCTGCCCTGCCTTCTTTCCCTAATGTGGGCAGATGAATGCTATTGATCTTCCCTCACCTGCACCCACTGTGCCTTGGGAGCCACTTTCAAAATGACTTTCCCAGACTCAGCCCTCGCCTGGAGCAGTGGCTTTGCCTGTTAGGCCATGGATGAAAGACTGCCCCCAGAACTCAGTGCAGCAAGCAGTGACCACCTGCATTGTTCTTCAAGGCCCATGTGACTCCTGTGAGATGGGAACACCAGATCCATTCTGATAAAGAGGGGAGCCTCTGGAAGACGCTGTGGACTTAAGTCTGAATCCAGTGTCCCAGCTTGTGAAACAACTCTACCTCACTGCCAAGCTGTTGTTGCTTCTAGCTCCCCAGTGCATCTGCCTCTTCTCTATGTTATTTTTTCCCATGTGAGGGTAGAGGGGGAGGGAGGAGGGGAACCTAACCAATCAGTCCCACAGCCCCCAAGCAGGGCAGCCCTATCAGGAAGAGCCTGGAATGCACAGGACAGCATCCTATCTGCATGTGGAATAGGTTAAGGTCCTCTAAGTGAGAAAAACAACGTTATTTTATTCGCTAGAGCAATGCAATCGGGCCCCTTGTTTGTCTTTGAAGGTGAGGAGAAAATTTTGTCATGGACAAAAGGCACCAGGTGTGTCTTGGTGAAGATTGTCATCCGGGGGGGGGGGGGGAGGAAGGGTCCCTAGAAGTAGGTGTGGCCTTCTCTGGTTGACCCTAAGTGAGACAGAAGCAGGGATGAGAACAAGCAAGGATGTTTGTCTCCACAAAGGCCAGTGATGGGCAATCTTTACCCGTCACAGGAGAGGATTGAATGTATGCACCGCCAAGCCCAGTCAATTTTAAACTTCTAATCCTCTTGCCTCTGCCTCCTGAGTGTTGGAATTACAGCTGGGCACCACCCATGGTATATTAGGTGCTAGGGATCAAACCCAAAGAATCAGGCATGGTGAGCAAGCACTCTCCTCTCAGAAAGGACTATGGGTGTGGCACTTCCTGGGAATGCTCTTCATGGTCTTATCCCAGCATTTAATGAGACCCTGTCTGAGGTGGGGGGGGGGGAGAGAGAGGAAAAAGTTGTTCAAAGTTGTCTTTGATTGAATAGTGGAATTTGAGGCCAGCCTGGGCTATGTAGTTCTTTGTCACAAAACAAAACAATCTAAGCTTCCTGTGCTAGACCTGTGACCCAAGTTGTAGTACCTTAAGAACGCCAACCTTCTCCATGAAGCTCAACCCTGTGCTCTAACCTAGGTTCCTTAGCAGCCCTCTGAGTTGTAACTGCAGGACACACACACACACACACACACACACACACACACACACACAGAGAGAGAGAGAGAGAGGGAGAGAGAGAGAGAGAGAGAGAGAGAGAGAGAGAGAGAGAGAGAGAAAGGAAGGAAGAAAAAGGAAGGAAGGAAAGGAGAGGAGAGAAGAAAAGAGAAAAGAAAGAGAAAGAAAGAAAGAAAAAAGAAAGAAAGACGAAAGAGATCGTGAAAAGGAAAGAGAGTGGCAATCAGGGTTGCAGGAATGAGCTGAACTCACCATGACCCTTCCACATTCAAAATACCTTGAAATACCTTGGTGTGTAAGCAGAGGCCAGGGGACAAGAGGTTACTATAACACCAGATAGAGCATTTCAAACAGGAAAAACAAAAGAGTGAGGTGATCTGGAGCCTCAGAGTTTAACAGGCAGCCTCATGGCCATGTGGTGGTGGTGGGGTGCCCTCTTCATGTATGTTGGCAGCTTCTGGGTCTGAATGAACCAAGATATAAGAAAGCAGGCTGAGCAGGCATGGAGAGTTAGCCAGTAAGCCATGTTCCTCTGTGGTTCTGCTTCGCTTCCTGCCTTGGCTTCCCTGAATGATGTACCATAAACTGTGAGCAGAAATAAACCCTTCCTTACTTTTGGTTACTTTTCTGTTGCTTCAATAGAACACCATGACCAAGGCAACTTACAGAAAGAAGGGTTTATTTGGGTCTTAAGATTGCAGAGGGGTAGGGTCAGTAATAACCAAGCAGATGCGTGGTGGCAGGGACAGCTGATCACTCACATCTCAACCACAAACAGGAATCCGAGAGTGCCCTAGGAGTGGCACAAAGCTTGCCTCCAGTGGCACACTTCCTCCAGCAAGGCCATACTTCCTAAGCCTCCCTCAGAACACAAACAACTGGGGACCAAGTCTGCAAATGTCCAAAATTTATGGGGGACTTCCTTTTCACACCACCATACTCCCCAAGTTGCTTTTGATCATGGATGGTGTTTACCACAGCAACAGAAATAAAATCAGGGCATGGAACATCCCCACTTCAGAGTACCCATGCTTCACCACTGTTCCACATGGCTTTCAACACCTGCTCTCAAAGATCCTAGCAGATATGTCTGGCCTGTGCCCTGTGGGCTGTATGTGGCCTCATGTGATCCAGGATAGCTACAAACACGGCTCAACACAAAGCTGTAATCTTAAAATATGAGGTTCCCTCCCCGCCAATTGTTTTGGTAACTTGATTGTGTGGTCTTCAATGTGAACTTTTATTTTTTAGCAATGTTAAAGAGCTGCTGGGTCTTGGACGCTTCCTCATGTGGTGCATGGTCAACCATTGCCTACACATTGAAGACAGCTTTCCAGGGGTTCCAGCCAAGCAGTAAAAGCTTTTGTGACCCATGACTTCTGCTGAGGTTCTGACCAAATTTCATGAGATAAATATTGAAGATCTAGAGACTGACAAAGACTCTGGGAGAGGACTGTAGATGAGGGTTAGGTGGAATATTCTAGGCAGAGGTAGAGGAAGTCTATGAACAGTGAGTCCAGAAAATCAGTTGTAAAGCCCAGGCTGGCCCATCAGGCCTGGTGACCTAGGCAGCTCCACTCACCTCACTGAGTCCTGGGAACTCAGTGTCACTTTGACAACCACTGCAGGTCCCCCATTTCTCTCCAACATGACCCTTCGGGCACACATACTGGGGTCCTGGGTATAGAAGTAGCCTGATCTATGACGGCTCAAAGGGGGGCTCCCTAAACTCACATGATAAAAAGCAATACACAGTTGGTAGAAAATGAACTTAGCACTCTGCCTCTGCAGTTTCCCTGGGCTAGCCATAGATGGTGCCAGGTTTGCTGGAGTCATGGGGCAGTGGTAGCAACTGCAGCCCCAGTCAGTCCCAGATCATGAGGAAAAGCTGTGCAGTGCTGTGTGGCTAAGCCACAGTGTTAGGTGGGTCAGGTGAGTTACACACTTTTTACCTACACTATGTTCAACCTACCAAGGGTTTTTATGAAACATGACACCATCTTGAGTGGAGAGGCATCTATCTAGTGATTATCACTGTTATTGGATTAAGTGTCGTGTGATTGTTATCCCAAATAAGTTTCCTGTGGATCTTCTTGGCAAATGTGTCCCCACAGTGCTACCACAAAGCGTTTCTTAGCTCTCACTCTCCCTGTCCTTGTCTAGGGAGGTGCTGTCGTCTCTTTGAGCCCCAGGTCATAGGACCTTCAGGCTCTGGCTGGCCTGACCTGCCTCCCTGCATTCCTTCTCATTTACATTCTGAAAACAGCATCTCTCATGGCTGGTGCCCTGACAGGCTGGTGCAGGCTGTCTCAGCATGAAGATGCATTACAATTCTAGTCTGAAAGGTTTAGGGTGTCACTGGGGCTCAGAGAAGGGTTGATCAGACCCTGGTGCTCAGAGGTGCCCTGGGCAGAGACAGGTACTATGACATGTGTAGTGACTGCAAAGAGGGAGACTGGAATGTGTAGCCTGGCAGATGACTCCATTGATCCAGCCTCAGCTTCCTCATCTGCTTCTCACGGGGAAAGTGGACTTTGGCTTGGTACAACACAGTATCCCTGAGGACAGAGATTATAAAGCAGTGTGACCTGGTCTCAGCTGAGGCTCTGCCCCAGCCGAGGTGCTGCCTGACCCTTCCTGAAGGGATCTGTTTGCAGTCCTGGATCAGCTCAGCCTAAATGTTGCTTCACCTGGGAACCTTCCCTTACCAGGATGATAAACACATCAGACACCTTCCACACTTCCTTTCTCCTCCCTTCCCTTCCACACCCTTTTCCGTCCAGCAAGTTTAAAAAAGATGTAAAAGCCTGTATTGTTGACTAGGAGGAGAATTGAGCTAGAGGGCACTGATCAGAGAGATATTTTCATCTTTTGAATTTGATCCCCCAGGTCATTCGGTTCAAATTGTTCCCTGAGTCCTCTCTGTTAAATGGCCACGAAGTCTGTTAGTAACCACTCACAAAAAAAGCCAAGGCTTTTGTTTATGCACTCCTCAGCTTAATCCTGTCCTCCTCCTGTGCTATTTTTGCTTTTGGAGAAACTCTGACCTTTTCTGAATGTTAGATCCATTTTCTCAAAGCCAGGCATGGACTCACCACACACCTGAGGCACCTGCTTGCTGCCAGTGTCTGACCTTCACAGGGCACTGCTGGGCTCTGGATCCTGGTCCAGGTTGAAATGTGGTGTCCACATGCAGAACATGGCCCTGGCTCTGTCTATGTGTTTATCGATAGTGCTGGGGATTGAAGCTAGGACCACATGCATACATGGTAATCTTTCTACCGCTGAGACACATCTCCGGCTTTAGCCTCTGGGTTCTGAGCACACTGAGCCTGGAAAGTGCATTCCAGGAGTCAGGAAGATGATTCATTTGTGCCTGGATTGGATGGTAAAGTTGGATGGCTTTCCCTCCTCCACTCTTGCAGTAAGTGTGTTAAGGATCTGGTGAGTACCTTGGTTCATCCTGATCAATAACAAAAACCACTCTTGACTCTGGGTGACTGTATGTACAGCAGGAGTCTCTCAGGTCACAGAAGAGGAGGACCATGGGAAAATCGGTGACCACCAGAAACTGGGGGAAACTTCTGTAGTTTGGGAGGCTGGGAGTTCTGAGATCCAGGCATTGGCAGGTTCAGTGTCTGGGGAGGGCTTCTGGTTCAAAGACGGCACCTTCTGTTATCCCATGGTAGAGGGAGAAATCTCACCTTTCTAGGTTCCAACAAGGATGTGAGGCCCACTCCTAAGGGCTCCCTCTCAAGACTCGATCATCCTTCTACCCTCTGCCTCTGTCTCTGAAAAGGCCCTACCCCTACCACCAGCCCCTTAGGTATTAGGATTTAAGGCATACCTTGGGGGTAGAGGCCTAGACACTCTACTGCAGCAATGGGCTTTAGAGTTTTTGGAACTTATTGTGCCTCTCTGCCTTGCTTCTCATGTACTGCATACTGTATGAGGCTCTAGGCCCTAGTTCTAGGGACTCAGACACAGGAAGACAACTCTCTCCCTTTCTGATGCCCCACCCCATGCCCACGTGACCCATAGCAGACACATGGCAAATTGCATACAGAAAGTCTAATAAGCAAATCTGTCCTGATGGGCAGAGAATACTCAGTGCTGCCCCAAGAGCTGGTTGTAGCTTGGCCCTTAAGATGATGTTTGAATTGTGCAACCACTTTGGAAATCAGTGTGGTGATTTCTCAGGAAATTCGGGATCAACCTACCCCAAGATCCAGTAATACCACTCTTGGGAATATACCCAAGAGATGCCCTATCATATGACAAAAGCATTTGTTCAACTATGTTCATAGCAGCATTATTTGTAATAGCCAGAACCTGGAAACATCCTAGATGCCCTTCAATGGAAGAATGGATGAAGAAAGTGTAGAATATATACATATTAGAGTACTACTCAGTGGTAAAAAACAATGACTTCTCGAATTTTGCATGCAAATGGATGGAAATAGAAAACACTATCCTGAGTGAGGTATCCCAGACCCAAAAAGATGAACATGGGGTGTACTCACTCATAATTGGTTTCTAGCCACAAATAAAGGACATTGAGCATATGATTTGTGATTTTAGAGAAGCTAAATAAGAAGGTGAACCCAAAGAAAAACATATAGTCATCCGCTGGGATATGGGAAGTAGACAAGATTGCCGGGCAAAAACTGGAAACTTGGGGGTGAGGTGGCATGGGACTAAGGGGAAATGGGGTGAGAAACGTGAGAAGGGGAGGATGGGGGGAGCTTGGGGGAGTGGGATGGTTGGGATAAAGGAAGGGTAGATACGGGAGCAGAGAAATATATATCCTAATTAAGGGAGCCATCTTAGGGTTGGCAAGAGACTTGACTCTAGAGGGGCTCGCAGGTGTCCAGGGAGATGTCCCCAGCTAGTATCTTGGGCAACTGAGGAGAGGGAACCTGAAATGACCCTATCCTATAGCCATACTGATGAATATCTTGCATATCACCTTAGAACCTTCATCTGGAGATGGATCGAGATAGAGACAGAGACCCAAATTGGAGCACTGGACTGAGCTCTTAAGATCCAAATGAGGAGCAGAAGGAGGGAGAACATGAGCAAGGAAGTCAGGACCATGAGGGGTGCACCCACCCACTGTGACAGTGGAACTGATCTATTGGGAGCTCACCAAGGCCAGCGGGACTGGGACTGAATAAGGATGGGATGAAACCGGACTTTCTGAACATGACGGACAACGAAGGCTGATGAGAAGCCAAAGACAATGGCACTAGGTTTCGATCCTAATACATGAACTGGCTTTGTGGGAGCCTAGCCTGTTGGGATGCTCACCTTCCTGGACCTGGATAGAAGTGGGAGGACCTTGGACTTCCCGCAGGGCAGGGAATCTGGACTGCTCTTCATTCTCGAGAGGGAGGGGCAATGGAGTGGGGGGGAGGGGGAGGGCAGTGGGGGAAGGGTGATGTGTGGGAGGAGGGGGAGGGAAATGGGAAACAGGGAGGAGGCAGAAACATTTTTTTCAACAACTAAAAAAAATATAATAATAAAAAAAGAAAAGCCTAAAAGAAAAACAAAAACAAAAATGGAAGGAAGGAAGAAAACATGCTCCGGATTCATCCCTTTATATACTTTAACTTTTACCTTTAGAGAAAATATAAATTATAAAAGTATTAAAAAAAGATGATGTTTGAAGGCTCATAATCCTGTCTTCTACTGATGACATCAAACATGCTTCTCCTCCCCTTTGGGGACACAGTCATGGCAGCTGGCTCAGACAGGTTTGTGCTTCCAGAGAAAGTAGTTCCATGCTGGTGAAAACAATGCCAAACCATTGCCTCACCACCCACCTGCCAGCTTCTAATTACTGATGGGCAGACAGGGAGAAGCTGGTTAACACCTGCCAAGCCTAGGCTCTGCTGCGCCTTGCCTTTCGTGGGCTAATGGTGCGGTACAGGGAAGGTGGTCCCCTGTGAGGGAAGAGAAAGAGGCGCCCTACTGACAGGAGCCCAGCTCTGCCCCCATTGCTGTCTCCTCTCCCAGGAAAATGGTCAGACTGTGGGAGCCACGTGAGTGTGCCAGAGACCCTGATGCAGAGGAGAAAAGCCTAGGAACAGTCTTGTTAGTAGGACAGTCCTAGAGAAGTATTGGGGCCACGCTAGTAGCTGACCAAAGCAAGACTCAATAGGAGGCAATGAGGAAACTCTCCTGAAGTAGCAGGACTCTGGAGAAGCTTAAAGGGAGCACACACCTAGCTGGAACTCAGAAGGGGGTTACAACTTTATAAAGCCCTGATCATCCTTAGAGGGTCGGGTAACAAGGAGTTCCAGTCTGGGAAATCAGGGGTGCCAGGTACTAGGGACATACTAGAGACAAGTTGGGAATAGGATCATATAGGGGAGAAGAAAAGTCTGAAGAAACATGTAGACACCACCGGACATGGAGCCACTGGGCAGCCTTCTCATCCCAATTCAAGCTTGACTTCTGAAGTCTCCTAAAGAATGATTCCCTGGGGCAGCGTCACACTGGGACAGTCTAAATTTACAATTTCCTCAACTCAGGGCTCTGGCTCCACTCACTGTGACTGGCTTCTCCCCCACATCCCTCCCCTCTCCTATTGCTCCATCCCTTGCAGAGGGAGAATAAGCTAGAGCAACCTTGCCTGGACACCCATCCACCCTCTCTGTTGACGAGTGTCCTTACTGAAGGAACGCTTTCTTTATTTTATTATTATTACTCATTATTATTTTGATGTGTATGTATATGTTCATGCATGTTCCTGTGTGCACATAAGTGTGCATACTGAGACCAGAGGATGGCCTACCTTGATGGAATTCTCCAGGGAATGTTCCAGAGAGTTCTTCAGTTGCTCTGGTGTGTTTTGAAGGATATGTATGAGAAGGTCTCATGTAGCAGATGACAAGATATATCTGGGTCAGGAAGGGCCTTGAATCTCCAAAGGATGCACAATGTCAGGAGGATACAAGTGTTTCTAGGGAAAGGCTGGACTCTCTGTCTTTGTTTCTAGGGACTTCCAGCTGAGAACTCAGACTTCTAGGAAGGACTTGTCCTGCCCTTTCCTGGCAGTCTCTGGTTTGAACCCATGATACAGAAAGGTACAGAAGTTGGTTGCTGGCCTCTTCTGGAAGCAGAGCACCTCCTAAGCTGTTTTCCTAACCTTTCAAATGAGCTAGGAACTGGCTCTTCAGGTTCTGTGAGTCCAGGCCCATGAGCTGGGTAAGGAGTCTAAATTTGACCTGACATTCATTTGTATTGAGGATACAGGGCTTGGGACACACAGAGAGAGCCCAGAGCAGGGTCCAGGCCAACTACACTTAGCCTGGTGGGTGGGGACAAAAGAAGCGTGGGGCACAGGGCAGTGGGAGAGGTCCACTCTGTTCTTTGCTAGCCCTTCTTTATGGTTTAAACAAAACTGATCTAGGCTTAGTGGTTCATGTTTATAATCCTAGCATTCAGAAGACCGAGGTAGGAGGATTGCCTCAAGTTTAAGAGAGCAGCCTGGGCTACAGAGTAAGATCTTGTCTCAACAAAACAAAACAAAACACACCAGCAATATTAAATGCTGACATGAGCTTTGCTCATTCTGTTTTGCATACGAGGAAGCTGAGACAGAAGCCGTCGATGGTCTTATGCTCAGCAAGTGGCCACACAAGACCGTCAGACACTGGACACCAAGTTGGTGCTTCTCAAAGAGGCTGTGACTTGGCTGAAGCTCAAGGGAAAGCTATTTCCAGACCCTTGGAATTTGGGTGGACTCAGCTGTCTGAATGGTAAGGAGTCAACATCAGGACTCTGACCCAGGTCCAGGAGGGCTACCTTTGCTCGGCCCCTCTCTCCTATGTAAGCCACTGTATAGGATGGTGCTAAAGACACAGGTGACCAAGAAAACACCAGTCATATCCCCACCTTCTTTGAGCATGAAATGAGTCTCCAGAGGGCCTGGAGATAAAAGCCTCCTTTGGTCTCTGGGCTGTTTCAGCCAGAGAAAGAACCCTGTAACCATGATCCCTATTCTTGAGAGGAGCCCAAAGAGCCACAAAGAGCTACAAGGAGCTTCCAGAAACAGTGTTTAAAGGGAGTGAACAAGATTCACAGAGACAGGTTGTGTTTCTAGTTGGAATCTTGTAACCAACTGAGCAAGCCTGCAGACACTCTTGTTTATGTTTTCTAGTACCTTCCTCAGATTTGAAGATTGGCAGGGCTTTGTCCCAGGGACACACGCCTGTGGTCCTGAGCTCTTCTCTGGAGGCTGATGTGGGAGCATTGCTTGAGACTAGAGTTGGAGACCAACCCACATATTACAGTGAAATCTACATTCAAAAGAAAAACCTACTGGAGATCAACAGGGGCAATTTTGAAGAGTTTGTGCCTTGAGCTTTTGTTTCAGGAGATTAATGGTAACAGTTTTGAAAGATTTGTGCCTTGTGCCTTTGTTTCAGCCTTCTAGCTACTAATGGGTGTTTTGAAGGATGTTCCTCTAGTGGCTGAAAACTCCAACATATGCAGGAGGCTGGGAAGCAGCACTGCCCTCCTGATGGCAAATGTGATGTCCACTTGTTGATAACACAGGATTTTTAGGCTGATTCTACTTTTCCTTCACAGCTTAGGCAAAATGACACAAGCCCCAAATAAAATGTAGACCATCACCTATGGGACAAAATAAAACAGAAAGAAGGTGGAGCCACTTAAGGAAAAGCACATGAAAATTATCTAAGGATAAATAAACAAGCTTCCCAGATGTATGAGCTGCCCAGAAGAGATTAAACCAAGTCTAGCCTGCTTGTACCACCTCACCCCTCACTGTGTACCTTGGATACACTAAGTTCTGGGATCCTGCAAACTGGAGTGGGTTATGACTTTAAAAAGCGACTGTGTGGCCATACTGAGTAACTCCAGAATACTTGTGGAGCAGGGTGTCCCACTGCCAGGATTGGCTTCCCATGGACCCAGAACACAGGCTCCTGACACCCCCAATGTCTCAGAGGGGTCATGGCCTTTTCTAGAAACTCTCCTGTGTGAGAAGGGCATGAGGGTCCTTGGGCCAAGACCAGGCCTTCAGGCTAAGCTCCCAGGTCTCCCTGGGGCCATGACATTTTATTCCTCAGGTTCTGCTCTCTTACCCTCTTCTGGAGGACATGCCAAGTCTCAGAAGCTGAGTGATGTTATGTGTCAGCCTCTTACGGGCTGCTAAAGCCACAGGCCTGCCTAGACTTCAGATATGTCTCAGATTCGACCTCTTGAGGAGAGAGCTGCAGGCCATGTACTGAGGGAGCATGGTAAGTCTCCTGCATCTATTGCAAGAGGATTGTTGCATTTAATCCTCACAGCAGCCCCAGTGTCATGGAACCCTGGGCACAGAGGGGTGAAGATCCTTGTGCTCACCAAGGCCTAGATTCTCATCTCCTTGCCTGCCTTCAGGGCCCAAGTTGGGGATCCTAAGTTGTAATGCTCAATTCCCAGTAGTCATGTTTATCCTCAGAACCTGGAAATGGTGGCAGATGGGGAAAGCTCCTGACTTGCATAAATTTGACCACCCCAGCCATCCAGAGAAATGCCTTTCCTTCTGCTTGACTTGGAAATGAAGTTGGAGGCCTTACCCCAACACCCCCACCACCACCCAGCCCCATACCAGTATTAGGGCTTCAGGTTACATATAGGCTGTTCCCTTAGTAGCCTTCGTGGGAACTCCACCAGCATGTGTGTTAGACTCATGAATAATTCACCTTGGAAAGGATCCAGGGGGGCAGCTAAGAGTCAGAGCTCCCAGCCGGGCAGGCTGAAGCAAGGAGGTAAGTGATGCTGCAGGTAGAGGCAGGAAGCAAGAATTTGGAGAGGGTGCCAGCTCTGCAGACAGCTCTCTTGCTATTCCCTGTCATTCTAGCTGAACTCCGACCATACCAGTCTTGCAAAAGCTGCAAGGCTGGTCCTAAGGGGCTCAGTATGGCAACCAGACCAACCCAGTCACGATCCCAACACTCTGTTCTCGTACCTATTCTGGAGGGTGAGAGGTTTCGTAGATCTGTCCTGGTCTCCACTGCTGTGAGAGAGGTACCTCAGGTCAGACCTCGGCAGTCACCCATGACCGCAAGAAATGAGCCAGGTCTTGCTGAGATGCTGGCTCTGATAATGTGAAACTATAATGCTTCCAGCAGGGACTCATCACCCGGTTTCTCGCAAAGGAAAAATGGCAGTCCCTACTTGTCTGAGGCATGTCACTTCAGTCTTGTCTGCCCAAGAGATAACAGTACCTGGGAGGAGCCTGACCTGTCATTTCTCCTCACTCCAACAAAGCAAAGCCCTAGGTTAATGTACATTTGCCTTCCAGAACCTCTGGAAACTGCCTCAATGGCTTTCTGTTGAGTTTATTTCCTAGGCTACTAGAATCTTCCATCTGGAAGTAGAGCAATTTCCTTGTCATTGACCCATATGGCCTCTGAGAAAAGTGGGAAAAAAATGAAAGAAATCAGATCTGCCAAGTGATGCATCTCCTTGAAGACCATACCTGCACCAGACACTGGTAGTTCTTACTCCGTATCTTTTGAGACTTAGGTTAAGATTTTAGTACTGTTAGTATTATTCAAAGCCTGTCTCCTCCAGTAGCCTGGGTCTACTTTGCAGAGTTAACAGGTTCTCCCAGCCTGAGTGTATTGGTCCAGGAACTGTCCCACCATGAGGAACTCAGTGTGTGTGTGGTGTGTGTGGAAACTGTAGTGTGAGTCCAGGCAAGTGGACAGGGATGACAAGTGCCTAAGAGGAGGCAGGAGAGTAGAGTTCTTACTTGATAGGCTGCTGGGAGGACCCTGGAGCACATGCATGCTGTCACTAAGTGCTTGGAGAATTTCCTTTGCCAGTGACCCAGCCTGCTTCTGTGTCTTCCCTTGTACCCTCTTTGATGTAAAGCTTACCTGTACTTGCTCTTCTGCTTGCCCAGCTCCCAACACTGCCCGGAACACAGCTCTTTTTGGGCAGCCAGATCCCTCCTTCTCTTTCTTCTCTCTTGATTGTTCATCCATTCATTTATTCACTACTATATCTGTATGTATCAAATCCCTCTGGATGCCAGGAAATCACCTGCCCTCATTGTAGACTCCTGTGTTCCAGGGGATATGGGATGACCCATCTTCATCCTTGATTGAATGCCAGCAGCAGCCCCACACCACAGCCAAATTCTACCTGGTGAGCGCAACCTACTCAGATCCATCCCACCTCGGCCCTCTGCCTCATGTGATGTGACAGAGTCCATATAGCAGACCCCTCTCACAGCCAGAGGACTCCAGAGTTATCTCTCTAGAAGAATCTGTGACCTGGGCCCTGGGCCTTCTGTCCAAGGATACATGATGAGAAGAGGACAGACACAAGAGAGTCAGCACCAAACATCACAGAGAACAATAGTGCAGCGTTGAACTTCTTGTTCTGAGACAGGCTATGGTACCTGCCACTTTTATGACTTCCAAGGATCACCCTGTGGAGGGTCCCACATGCTCATGTCTGCAAGGCTGAGACTCTGGGTTTCTATTCAGCTGCTCTTGTTGGTGGCTTGTCTCTCTGCTCAGGGTGTTGTCCTTGACACCTGTCTCCAAAGCAGAATTGTAGTTCTGAACTGGCGTCATGACCAGGGTGCCTGCCTGGTCCACTTCCTGAAAGTAATGGACTTGTTCACTCCTGGGCCTGAAGCTGTGGAGTGAATCTCCAGGCCTGTCAGTGGGTAGAGAGCCAATGATCTCATCTGACACTGCTTGATATTGGAGGGCAAGAGGATAGTGAGGGGTGGGAACAGGAGAGGAGAGGGGTGCAGGCAGGGGGAGAAAAAGGTGGTGAAAGGGGAGGGAATGCAGGTAAGGTCTTTAAAATGAATGTATACATACGCATATATGTATATACATACTGGATGGACATACACTGAAATTTTCCTTCCACCTCTTTCCACGGCCACTCTCAATGCTTTTCTTGTATGTGAGTCCCACTGGACAGAAGACAGAAAGACAAGATGCATAGAAAAGAATAAAGATCCAGAAACAGAGCAACAAGCATTTAGTTCTGCTTCAGAATTTCTCCTGGGACTACGAACAGCATGAACTCAAAATGGGTTGTATATATTAAAACACAAAACTTCAGGAAAGTGGAGCTGGAGATATGGCTCAGTGGTTAACAGCACTGGCTGCTCCTTAAAACAAAACAAAACAACAACAACAACAACAACAACAAAAACCCCCACAAACCCTGGTTCAATTCCCAGCATCCACAAGGTGGCTCACAATTTTCTGTAAGTCTGGTTTCCCAGATGCATGCACTGAAAGCATGACTTGTACAAAGAATGGAACTGGTGATGGTGGCCATTACAAAACCGAGCAATCCCCCCTTTCATCAGGCTGTGAGCTTAAAGTTAATTCATTTTATTGGATATGAAGAATTCAGTGAAGTTGGAGAAAAAGTCACTTTCTTTAACAAGTCTTGGCATATGGGAGTAAAGAGGGCATACTGTGATATACAGCATGTCATTTAAAAATGATGATATTATCATAATTATCATGTTATTATTATATTATATTTTTCAAGGTGGGGTTTCTCTGTGCAGTCCTGGCTGCCCTGGAACTCGCTCTGTAGATCAGGATATCCTAGAACACAGAAATCTGCCTGCCTCTTCTTACACCATAAGCCCCAAACACCCGGTTTTCTTTTGCCAATTCTGCCTGTGTGCAGACAAACGGTTTGAGCTCCCTTATCCAGGGTTTTTAAGCTCTGCACTCTGCCCCTCCCTTTGTAGCCAGTGCTCAAGGGCTGGGGTTGTGGTGGCTCCAGGGGTCTTTTTATCCAGGGATTGACCCTGAGCCCTATACCCAGGTCAGGCTGCCTGAGTCTCTGATACCCCCCATTTCTCTTCTATCTCTTGTTTCTTCCCTGTTCTGTCTGTCTGTCTACCCGTCCCTCTCAGGTTTCCATGCAGAGATGGCCTTTCATTCTTTCACTCTCCCCATCCCCCAATAAACCTCTTGCACTAACTCTGTTATCTGTGGTGTGTTAAAATAGTGGCGTCCCTAGGCAGGCTGGTTAGGCTCTCCTTGAGTTTGATCTGGTGCTGCCCGCCCACTCCACCTGCAGCAGATTCTATCTCCCTGTTTGTTTCTGTTCTTCCACCCTATCGCGCTGGGATCCTGCCTGCCTGCTCCACCCACCTTGATCCAGCCTCCCCAGCTGGAGTCACAGTCCTGGCTATCCATTTCATTTCACAGTCATTTCTAGACATAAGGAAGAAACAAAACAGGCTGAGGCTGTTCCCTAAACCTCCATACAGAAATTAGTAAACATGGTTTTCTTAGGTTTTAAACCCCCAAGAGGAGACAGCTGAGTCTTCCCAGCAGACTGCAACAAAAGGCTATGCTTCAAGCTCACACCTGGGCAGCTGCCCTAAGGCCATCAGCACCCCCGCAATGGGAACAAGGAAAGCCCACAAGGCTCCATCTGGCTGGAGCCCAGCTAAAGTTAACTCCTCCAAGGACCTACTTCAAACGAGGTCATGAAGGTCATTGGTCCTGATGCTGCCCTAAACCTCTGCCAACAAGGGAATGATGATGGCTTGAATGACATTTGCTCTGTAGACTGAGGCATCATCATGTATCCAATGAGGTCTGATCCAGTCAGTTCTGTAGAGAGGAGGGAAGGCTTTTGCTGTCATTGTTATCAAAGTGACAACATTTCACTCAGAGATTCTGTTTCCCAGAGATTTTCTCTGTGGATCTCATTCTAAGATCCACTGGCTTCTTGAATCTCATTCTACTCTGATACTTAGTATATACATAGTCAATTAAAATACAAGCTATGTGGAACATTTGGCCACAAACTCACCTCTTCCTAAGAACAATTAGAGTTCTGAAGCTCCTCCTACTCTGGTCTGGAGTCATTTATGCTGCTGGACTCTTCTGTCCTGTGGGCATCGACAAATTTAAATGGTGTGCAATTGCATTTTCAATAGTTGTGATAATTTGCTAACAGCTTCAAAAGAAGAAGGTTTTGGTTATCTGTTGACTGATGGAAATTTTTGCTTGGGAACAAAATACAACTCCAATTTGGAGGACTCAGTTGCAGTACATGTAGATGCGCCCATACACATGCATACTCATGTACAAGCATGTGCACACACACACACACACACACACACACACACACACACACACACACACACACAGCATCACTGCAAGCGATTAAGAGGACTTAGCAAACTGCTGTCCTCAAAACTATACAAATCTGAAGTCTGACTCGAGATGGGCCGCACCCTGCTCCATTGAGTAAGTGGATGGCTACTAGGGTTGTAGACGTAAAACATTTTTGTAAATTCTGCCATCAGCGGCTTTTCACCTCAGTTAAAGTTACGTTACCCAGTACATCAACTCAATAATAGGACATTTTACCATAATTCCCCGTGGCTCCACCATTTATTTTTGTGTCATCATTAGAAAAACAAAAGATTGTATCAGCCTTGCTGAAGATTTAACTGAATTTACATTCACACCTTGCACTCTCAAAAACAACAAATGACATGGGCTTCATCGAATGAGTGTTCAAAGCTTTGCTGTTACTTAGTGACTTGAATAAAAACTAAGCCATTATTTAAATTACCTTAATTGGCTTTTCTGTTTGAAGCATCTGATAACAGACATATTAAACTGGCCATACTTTAACTGTGAGGTTTGGCTCTTGGGAGGAGCATCCTGAAAGCTTTCTTCATCACTCAAATTTACAAGAAACAATGAAATTGAAAATGCATGTTGAATTAGAAGTGACTCTTGAACACCACAAAGTTGCACCTCACCCCAGAAAGCCACACCCAGTGTGGAGGGGGCAGGGTTTGGCCTCAGAATGGCTCCTTTTGAAGAAGATGCCCCTGGCTGCTCAGCAGATCTGAAACCTCTATGACATCATTGCACGTGTGTGCTGTGCTTTGGATGGGACTTGTCCCGCTGTGGCCACGGTGCTGGAACCTTTAAGGGATAAGGTAGACTGAGAGACCATGGTGGGTGTCCTTGAGTGGGGTTAATGTAGTTCTGTGGGACCCTGCGTTAGTTCTCAGGAGAACAAGCGTGACCTCTGCCCTCTTCCTGACCCACCTCATCATGTGATCACGTTCTTGCACACATGTTCACCATGATGTCATCACCTTGACATGACAGGGCTTGGGGCTCCTCACAAGGGTCAGCAATGCTACCTTAACATGTAGCCTGAAAAACTGAGCTAAATACATCCATTTTCTTTTCAAATGCTTAGCCTAATGTAGTTTGCCACCTCTGCAGAAAATGGACTCAAACTGTGGATGACTGAATTTCCACAAGTGTTTTGTGCACGTTAGAATTTGTGGTCACTTCCTTTGTGTAGTGGTCAGCACTCTGGACTCTCAACTTACTGTCACTTTTGGTTTTATTTTTGAGAAATAGAAATTTAATAACTAAATTCTTTGATTTAGCATGCACTTTTATTTTATTAATTCTGGCTCATCGTAGCCCAAATTAAGAGTTTGTTTCAAGTGCACATGTTTGGCCAAACAATGTGATAATAGTTATACTGTAAAATACCTAGGTCATGGACACCTGTCCCGTGCACTGTTTCACAGTTTGGTCTCCATGTCCTACACAAATATCCCAGGAACCAACAGTTCTGCCGGCTCTCTCTGACCTGGCCAGCTGCTGTTTCCTGGTTTCTACAGCTTTCTGCTCCCATTTTTGGCTAATGTTCAGTCAGTAGACGTGCATACCAGATGGGCCCTGGGAGTGGCCAACACACACTTCAGACTGAGTGACTCCTGCCCCATCTACACATCTGGGTGTGTTGTTTTGTCAGGCAGCTTTTATTGTGCTGTCTTTAAAATATTGCTTAAATAACATTAATTTAATAATTTTGTGATGGCAGGGAGCAGATGTGGAAGGCAGGGAACAACCTGTAGCAGTCAATCTTCTCCTTCTACCATGTGCCCCATAGGGTAGTGCTCAGGTGAGAGGTGGCTTGGCGTGGGTACCTTTACTTGCCTTTTCCCACTGGGCCATCTTGCTGAGCTGTGGGACTTCTGCAGGGGATCTCAAAGGGTTCCCAGTCAGCCTCATAGGCTACATAAATGGTAGGATGAACAGGCCAGCACAACACACTAAGGGTCTTAAAGAGGAAGAGTCCTCTGAGGACACCAGCTCCTCCATGATTCAGCTGTCCTTGGCGCAGACTTAGAAGGCAGCAATGGATTTCCACAGCCCTACCCGACTCTGGCCAGAGGCCATCTTTCAGATCTCAGTGCAGGACTGCCATACTAGATGAAGGGCTTGTTTTCTATAGCCAGGTGCTGAGATGGATTTCAGCGTGTCGGTTCTGGATAACGCAGAGATTCGACAGCATCTGCTAGCACTGCCTCTGAAGGAAGGATTTCATTGACATGAAGGATCAGTGGCTTCTTAATGTCCCAGCTCAGATTAGCTAGCAGTCAGGTGAGATGCTGACTCCATGCTTTTCAGCATGAGAGACCACACAGAGCTTGGTCAAGCAATCCAGGACTCAGGTCAATAGCGGAGTCCACTGTAGAGGCCACTTTCTCACCTGTCACTTGGTGGAGTCACCCACTGGGTCATGCTCTCTCCCCATAATGTCAGATGCTATGAAATGGACTTATAAAGTCTTCCATTTCCTCCACACTGATCAACTTGATGTCCTTGTAAGAATGATTGATTCTCATCAGTCATGATGGCAATGTGGGAAGATAGAAACCCTGGCCATTAGTTGCTTCAAACTACTGGACTTTATAAAAAGTTCTCATTGTGGGCATTGTGCTGTGGTGCAGAGCTCTGAGATCAATTATGGTGGGTGGAGGCTGGAGTTGTCCACAGGCCTATGCTGAGATGGTTGCCAGGCTGGGCCTAGAAGGTCTGTTAGTCACATCTCTATCTTACAAAGGTACAGGGCCATAGCACACTGGTGTGTGTGTATGTGTGTCTCTGTGCCTGTGGGTAGCCAGCTCTGTGATGTCCTCATTTTCCCCATGTGTCAGGAAGTCCTTTTGATCTAGGGTAAGTGATGGTGACCCTTGGAGAGCTCATTCTATTCCCAGTTCATAATGCTGGGGCCTCTGCACCCTTTGCACATGTCCTTCTTTCTGCTGCTCTGGGTACCACTGTCTTAACTTTTCAGGTCATCTGGACCAGGCCTGTCTTCCCACAGTGTCCCCCACTACCAGGGACATGCCCAACATTCTGCATGCCCTGCAGAGTGACAGGGCCCTGGGTGAGCAGTCGGGCCTCAGATCACACCAGAGTCAGTACAGCAGAAACCCCTGTTCTTTTTTGTTGTAGAGAGGGGCTTTCATCTATGGTTCCCTGATGCTCATCACCATTATCTTTTGTCTTCGTGGAGCCTGGCTCTGATGTATACTGTCATCTCCAGTCTCTTACACATCCTTATGCTGTTGGCTGCCTTTAAGACCATATAATTAGACAATGGCAGGCTCTGGATCAGAGGAGAGGGTAGGAGAACAAGCTGAGGACTGACGGACAAGCCACCACATGACCTCACTCCTGGTGAGTGGGGCTGGCCCAAGAGCTTTCAGACATCCGTAGAGCATGGGCTGCTGCTGTTTCCAAGGCCCCTACCTATACTTCTCATTCCTTGTCCTTTGCCCAAATTCTCTTCTGTAAATGATACATCCAGGCTCTGGGATGCATGATGGAACCCTGATTTAGGATGGGACCCTGAAATCTGAGATGCATTGTGCTGCTTTAACCTCTTCATGCCCTGAGCAATTTACTTGTTCCTCAGTTTCCTCAACACCAATAGCCAATTAATCCCCGGTCTCCTCTGCAAACCTCAACAGGATTTGGCTTGAGAACTAAGCATTCCTGGGAGTTGAACACCCCATAAATCCAAGCTGTCATTACAATAAACCTAATTACAGACCCATCAGAAGGCTGAGGAGGGCCCCCCACAAAAATTAGGGGATGTGTACCTTGGGAAAGGGGGGTCACTATCTATGGGTGCTGGCTCCTTACCTGGCCCAGGTTGGTCCTGGATTTGACTTGGGGCTTGCATTCCTTTGAGAGGCACTTTGTGTATGGGCTGCAGGCCTAGATACCCGTGCACCTGTGGCATCCCTTTGTCTCCACTGCTTTGGGGTTTGGTTTGATAATGTCCCACCCCAAATAAAAGGTGGTTTTTTTCTGGAAGGAAAAGGAATAAGGCCATCTACTCAAAGTCTATTCATGGTGGAGCTTTACCAAATCTTCCATCCCTGCAGCATGTACCAGTTGATACTGCCTGAGCCTAGCTGAGGAAACCCGGTGTCCCACGGCAGCAAGCAGCTCCAGCATCTGAACCTCTCACCATTGCTACCTTTTCCACATTTGAGTCAACCCCCCCCCCTCACTATGACAGATGCCTGTTTCCTTCACAGACACCCATGGAGCCACATGATCTGGGAACTGCCTTCTTGCATGTCAAGGCCCATTTCAGTGTGTGACTCCATAAAAACTGACAAGAAAAAGGAAAAAAAACCACAAGGAAAACCCACCTCATTTGACTCTCTAAACCTATGCAGGAAAATGGTTAGCCTGAGGGTTTCCTGGCCCAGTTCTTAGCTGATGGTCCTGTTCCTTCTCTTCCTCCTTCTCTTCTTCATGGTGGTGATATGAGTTATCTACATGTCCCTTCTGATCTGAGATCCAGCCTAGCCCCTGTGTCACGGGCCTCATCCAGCTTAGACTCTTAAGCGCTTAGTGATTTAAAGGCACAAAACAAAGTGCTCCTGGATAGTAAAAAAATTACAGATTCACAATAAAACAGATTTCGGACATAGAAGATCTATAAATGGATCACAGTGTTGGATGAATGTATGTAGGCTTGAGAGAGAGAAGAAAAAGAATATAGAGAATAAAGTTAATGGTATAAAAAAAGGTAAAGTCTTTAAAGAGAAAGAGTACAGATACTTATAGATTAAAAGAAATAAAGAAAAATAAGCCACATAAAAATGGAAAATTCACAGAAAGTCTCGATTATATACATTGTGTTTTCTTTAAAATTTTTGACTGTGAAGGAGCTAAGTACAGAGAGACATTTCATTACATGGGCTGCCAAGCTAAACCAGAATGGATATAAGGGTATTACGATTTCAAAATTTGGGTCTAAGGATATGATGCTTTGGAGAGGGTCTTCTTTTGTTTTCACAGAGGACCAGACCCTGTGGATTGCATCTATCCCAATATGGTATGATAGACCACGACCTCCCAAAAAGTTGCTGTGAACACCTTCAAAAAATTACTTCACTCAACTGCTGACTGAGATGACCCTGGCACACAGGTTACACCTTAAATAATCTGATTAACAGCGCCCCCATTCAGCAGGAAGCAGTTTGGAGAGAAAAAACTGCGCCCATGTTCCCAAATATAGTTTATAAATGTTCTTTTACATTTAAAGGGGGATATGATATAGATATGAATAATTTGCATGGGTATGGATTTTAAGATTAATTTTGTTATATGTATATTTATTTCTGCTCTTGATTAAGGTATTGTGATTGTGTAGTTTATTTAAAAATGTAATGTATAATTAAAAAATATAGGTTGTTAATGGATAATCATCAATAATAGTAAAGCTTGTAGTCATTTAGTTAGATTTTCTAGATATATAGATATATTTCAGTTAGATAGGCGTTCTTCATATCTTTCAAAGACTGCAGAATATGGCATTTAAATGTTTTAATAACTTAGGACTTTTCATGACAATGAGACACGTCTGCTCCTGGCAGCACCAGCTACTTCAAGAGGAAGATGGGCATCGAAGAGGCTCCTTATGGAGTTTGATAGACATTTGGACAAGAAACTGCTCTTGCCTGGACTGATGCATAAACTGGATACAAAGAACCAGCAGAGAGAGGACTGCTGAACTCACCTAAAGGTGAGATGATCTTTCGGGGTTCCTGATTCATGAAAGAGTCTATGAGACATTCTGGAGGATACAGAAGAAAGTGACTGAGCTGTCTTTGGAATTTCCTGTTTCGTGGAGGTGTCTGCTGAATACTATGGGCCTGTAGGCCGAAGAGGGATGCCCCAACGGTACAGAGGAACTTTGGGTGACTGTCAGGCAGCGATATGTCTCTGTCATTTCTAAAATTTTAGAAGTTACTTACTTCTTGTTTGCTTAGGTAATATTATATCCTTCTGGAGTCTTTGATGAAGTTGAAGAATGAATAGTTATAATTTTGCTTAGTTATGATAAAAGACAAAATAGATATAAACATTATAACTGTAATTCTTGCTTGATAACTGTTTTGCTGTATGTAATTTTACTATGTTAAAATGAAAGCCTTCTTTTTTGTTTAAACAGAAAAAGGGGAAATGATGTGGGAGTGACTTCTTTCTAATCTGTTGCTTTCATGGGTTAATTAATAAAGAAACTGCCTTGGCCCATTTGATAGGCCAACCCTTAGGTGGGTGGAGTAAACAGAACAGAATGCTGGAAGAAAGAAGCCGAATCAGTGAGTCGCCATGATTCTCCCACTCCAGGCAGACACAGGTTAAGATCTTTCCTGGTAAGCCAGCTCGTGGGCTACACAGATTATTAGAAATGGGTTAGATCCACTAAGGCCAGCTGGTCTGGGTCTGAAAAAGCATGGGATAAAACCAGACTTGCTGAACATAGCGGACAATGAGGACTACTGAGAACTCAAGAACAATGGCAATGGGTTTTTGATCCTACTGCACATACTGGCTTTGTGGGAGCCTAGGCAGTTTGGATGCTTACCTTACTAGACCTGGGTGGAGGTGGGTGGTCCTTGGACTTCCCACAGGTCAGGGAACCCTGATTGCTCTTCGAGCTGATGAGGGAGGGGGACTTGATTGGGGGAGGGGGAGGGAAATGGGAGGCAGTGGCGGGGAGGAGCCAGAAATCCTTAATAAATAAATAAATTTAAAAAAAACAAAAAAAAAAGAAATGGGTTAGATCAATATGTAAGAGCTAGCCAATAAGAGGCTAGAGCTAATGGGCCAAGCAGTGTTTAAAAGAATACAGTTTCCATGTAATTATTTCGGGTAAAGCTAGCAGGGTGGCGGGAAGCAGCCCGCCGTCTTTATTACAACACTCAGGAGAGGATGAGCAGTCTCCATATTGCTGGCATTTGCAGCTGATTTGGTTTTTATAACTAAGGCCATACTGAGCACCTCACATCTATCAATACCCGTGTCTGTCTGCTAGTTGCCCATGCTAGAATAGCTAACTCTCTTGCCACCACCTACAGAAGACAGCTGAGAATGTCCCCAGACATTGCTAATATCCCTTAAGAGGCAAAAGCAACCCCCACGTGAGCTCATCTATGAGTCTTCTGCTCCCATTCAACAGAAGTGGGGAGGGAGACCAACCCTTGTATGAATATCTTGGGATGTGTTAGAACATTCCATAAGGATGATGAATACCCTAGAAAGATATACCAGACCTTGAAGATATAACTTCAAGAGACATCAGTGCAAGATCCCTTTGCCAACAGGGCAACTGGCTGTAGCAGGGTTGTGCTCTGAGGCCACAGAGGGCTTGGTCACCTGCACATGAAAGGATGTGACACTTCCCTTTTTTATGTCTCGTGTGGGAAGTCCTTCTGTCTATTTATTGCTTTTATTGGTTAATGAATAAATCTGTTTCAGCCAGTGACTTAGCAGAAATAGAGCTAGGTGGTAAAACTAAACTGAATGCTGGGAGAAAAAAGGTGGAGTCAGTGAGAACCATATATCCCTGTTGGACACAGATGCTGGAACTTTACTTTGTAAGCCACAGCCTGTGGCAATACACAGATTAACAGAAATGGATTAATTTAAAATATGAGTTATCCAGAAATACACTTAAACTATTGGCCAAACAATATTGCAAATAATATGGTTTCTGTGTGATTATTTTGGGGCTGAGCAGCCAAGAACAAACATGTGCCCTCGCTACAACACCCGTCCTCCCCTCCTATCCTCTGTTGTTCTTTGGTGTGGGCAATTACCTGCTTGGCTTGCACCTTCTTGGTGCTGGGAAATACCTAGGCAACCAACTTACAAAAGTCATGCTGGCTGATCAGGTTGGGGGTGGGGATGGGGAATGAGACATTCAAAATGCAATTCAGGGCTCCCAAAATGTGGGAGAAAAATGGAAAATCAAATGGAAGACAGGATCACAGCATTTCACAATGGAGATAGAGGGTTCCTATAGTCTGAGGCCTCAATCTTTTACCATGGCAACCTAGGTCCCAACATGGGCCCAGTATCCTTGGAAGAGTGGATTTGGGGAACAGGTTCTTATAGTGATAATTAAAGCTAAATCAGGTCACTAGAGTAGCCTTGATCCAACATGAACGACATCTTGTAAGAAAAGGTGATCATGACATAGACATACACAGAGACAGCCTGGTGAGGACAAAGGGAAAAGACACCAGGGGACCCAGCCTGGGGCATCTCGACTTTGCACTTCCAGCTTTCAAGAATGAGAGGAGTTGAATCCCCTTCAAGCTGCTGGCCTGTGGTGTTTTGTCCCAGGAACACTCACATAGGAATGGGCTTTTCATTCTGAAGGGGTCTCAGGCCTTAGGAGATGGTCATGTTCAGAGGGAAAGGTGGGAGGGGGGATGTTTAAGGCCTCCAAAGAACTTGAACTTCCCTCATAGGAGATTTATTTTCCACTGAGAAATGCTTGAAAGACACTTGGACATGCCAGTGAGAGGGTTTCCAGACCCTGGAGTCACAGAAGGCCACAAGCATCTTTCTCCTGGGCTGGACTGCATTGTGGCCAGGCTGGGCTCAAGGGAATGTTCTCTGCGGAGCTAGAGAGGACATCACCTTAAGTCCTTTGAAGTCAGAACTGAAATTGAGAAGACCCTCAGTACCTGGTGTCAGGGCAGGCCAGGCCTAGGTGACTGCAGTTATACACGATGAGTGAGTGATTTTAGGCCCACCAGCTCTTCACAGACCCACCTGGTGGGAGCTCAGCTGTGTGAGGTCATTAATCTCCTTCCCTTCCTTGTGAGGTAAATGCTAGACTAGACAGGTGGGAATACTGCCATTAAGACCATGCGGTCCTTCGCTTAGGCAAACTTAGAGGAGCAGCGAGGGGACTTTGTAGCCTAGAGTCTGGTTGGCCTACAGATATGATGGAAGCGGGCAGAGGGTGGGAACTCAGGGGCCCACTTCTCCACCCTCATGTCCCAATGATCCAGCATGCCACCTATTTTGGAGGTCCTTGGATACTACATGCCGTGTTGGAGGATAAGGAGTTATGAGGACATAGGTGGGCACACCCTCCACCCATTCGAATGCAAGAGCCCCAGTCCACCTGTGTTTTGGTAGGGCCACCCTCCTTCATGTCACAACGCTCTGGCCCGGATCCAGGTCCCCTCACAACTTCTCAGACTGTAAACCTTCTCAAAGTCTACCGATTGCATCTCTCCATAAAATCGTGAAAAAAATATCAGGGCAAAGCAGCTACAGCTTGATTTTTCTGACCTGTAGGAGTAGACTAGAAGTTTCTTCTGTTGGAATATAGAACCCACAAGATTAGCAACTAATCCTGCTCCCTATGGAAGTCACACACGTCCGAGCCGCCATCCAGTTGTTGTCTGTGTGACACTTATTTCCTTCCTGCTCTCCAAAGCGGGTAGGTGACTGTCACCAGACCCCATGCCTATATTAACACAGAAGACTCTCATGAATAAGAACGCACGGAAGCCAAATTCAACCTGCGTTTTAACATTCTGAGATCTCTATCATCATCATTATCATTATTATTGTTGTTATTATTATAATGAATCACAGTATTACATTAAAAAAACAATTATTGTGTGTGTGTGTGTGTGTGTGTGTGTGTGTGTGCCCATGTGCCATGCCACTAGTGTGAAGGCCAGAGGACCCGTTTGTGGAATCTGCTCTTTCCTTCCACCCTCACCTGGTCTCTGGGAATTGAACTCAGGTCAGGACTGTGTGACAAGCTCTGCGGAACCATCTCACTGGGCTCTGCAATGTCTCACCTTGAACTTTCTTCAGGATCCTAATTGTGCTACTGTTAAATAATTTGAGCAGCACCCACTGTGGCACAAGTTAAGCACAGGAGCTGGATCTGTAACAAGACCACCTCAGTCTCCCACCCCGGGAGAAGTTCCTTAGTGTGGCTGCCTTTTGTCCTCTCTGGATTCTCCTTCTCCAGAGCTTAGACAGTACACTGCTTCCTGACCTGGTCACAACACTGGCCAAAGGCACTCACAGAGCCCTGCACATTACAAAGGTTCCCTTAGCTCCCAAATCAAGGACCACCCTGAGCCCACAGATCTGGTGTCTGTCTCACGCAGTGTAGGGCCTTATAATCAGCGCCATCAACAGTGAACACAGCACCAAGCAAGCTTCCTGAGAGGGTCTGTAGTCTGGGATTTCTCTCCTCAAAAATGTCCTTCTAGGAGGCCCAGCCCTTGTTTTCTTGGCTCCCAGGTGGTGTTGAGGTGAGGTCATCCCTGGAGCTTCCAGGAGGGGCTCTCTTATCAGATCCTTTTTCCTAGGATTTGGACAGAGTCCACAGGCCCAACCCACACAGAGCCCCACCTTAGGGGCAGTGGAGGGGACAGTGCCAGGGTACCTCCCTCTGAGAATCAGTCCTAGAAGAGAACTCCTGATGTATCTGTGAGCGGGAGGGGAAACTCCACGTGCCTTGTGTCCTGTTACTGCTCCCAGACAGGTGGGTGTGACGTCTTTCTAGGAGAAGCTTTGGTGTCTGTGGCTCTCCACTCTCCAGTCCAGAATAGCCTGTTTCTTAACATCTCAGGTGCCATTTTCCCTACCATGACATGTGGCTGAGGCCCTGCTCTGTGGGTTAGGAGTACACACTTCATGCTCATCCCCAGCATGGACCTGCCTCAGTCCTGAGTTCATTGACCTGGCTGGAAGGTGGAGAGGGACATTGCCATCCAAGGGCCCTAGAAAACGTAAGGCTGGGTTTCCGTTTCCTGCCTTCTGGGGCTTGGGTGTGGGTTCAGCTTTGGCTGTGACCACTGGTTATCAGGGTTCAGGTAGAGACTCCTCGAGTTAGGGACAATTAACTCTTCTGTCTCACTCTTTGTGGGGAGCTCTGCCCTGAAATCATTGGGGGCCTGCTCATGAACAGGGCTAACCTCTTGTAGGGACCACCATTCCATGTCAGCAGTTACCCAGTAGCTTCTGTCTATGTGTCAGCTTCTAACAGGTCCTTGGCATGGTGTTTCTCACAGGATAGCCCTCTAATATGGAGGGAAGTATGCTGTCTGTAAGTTCTATGCTGTCCCAGCACCAAAGGATGACGGGGTGGAACCCTCCAGGGAAAGGCAAGGGAGAGCTGGAGATGAGGGCTTCCACTGGCGACAGGGCTGTGCTTACCAGGAACATCAACACAGTTGGCTGAATGTTAGGATGTGAAGCCAGTGGCCATTTGTGTACAAGAGTCTGCAGGCTGACGATTAGTTGCTGTTTAACTGTGCCCAGCAGAACAACACTCTCTTTTCTTAGTACAGTCTCTGAAGATGCAGAGCAGATTGCAAGGTCTGCTTCACTTCAGCTCCATGGCTGCGAGGCAAGTTCTCCATCACATCCTGCCCCAGCACCTGCACCAGGTTCTCAGTGGAAGCTGATTAACCCTGTTATCTGGGCTGGTTACTGCCCAGTCTGCTTATGACATCTTTCCCATTGGAGTGGTGGAATCCTAGTTATAGTTGCCCTTCACTGAGGACTCTCAGGATGCTCACTAACGGTCCCTTTGCAAGCTCTTTACTGATCCCTGCTCAAGAAGCCTGCATTCCACAGGGAAACCAAAACAAGTATCCTCTGTCTTCTGCCATTCTTATTTCCCCATACAGACATGGGAAGTAGAAAAAGACAAGCTCTCCTGAGTAAATTGGGAGCATGGGGCCCATGGGAGAGGGTAGAAGGGAAGGGGAGAGGAAGGGAGAGAAGCAGAGAAATTAAAAAAATCAGTCTTCTCAGCTGGAGAGCCCTCTTGGGACCAAATTAGGCCCTCTGAATGTGGGTGACAGCGTGTGACTTGGTTTGCTTATGTGATCCCTGTGTGGGACCAGGATTTATCCTTGGTACATGAACTGGCTTTTTGGAGCCCATTCACTATACTGAAACACCTTGCTGAGATTTGATACAGTGGGGAAGACTTGGTCCTGCCTCAACTTGATATGCCAGACTTAGTTGACTCCCCTTGGAAGGCCTTATCCTCTCTGGATGGGGGTAAGGGTGAGATGGGGGAAATGGGAGGAGAGGAGGGAAGGGGAACTGTGGTTGATATGTAAAATGAATTTTTTAAAAATGAAAAAAATTAGTCTTCTTTTAAAATCCAAAGTCTCTCAACTCTAGGCTCCTATAAAATACTTTTACAATAGCCACAAATAACATAAAATATCTTGGTGGTAATGCTAACCAAAGAAGTGAAATATCTGTTCAACAAGAACTTTAAGTCTTTGAAGAAAGAAATTGAAGGAGATGCCAGAAAATGGAAAGATTTCCCATGCTCTTGGTTAGATAGGCTCAACATAATAAAAATGACAATCCTACCAAAAGCAATCTATAGATTCAATGCAATCCCCATCAAAATCCCAGCACAATTCTTCACAGACCTTGAAAGAAGACTCAACTTCATATGGAAAAACAAAAAGCCCAGGATAGTCAAAACAATCCTATACAATAAGGGAACTTCCAGAGGTATCACTATCCCTGACATCAAGCTCTATTATAGAGTTACAGCACTGAAAACAGTCTGGTGTTGGCATAAAAACAGGGAGGTTGATGAATGAAATTGAATCAAAGACCGATATTAATCTACACACCTATGAACACCTGAATTTTGACAAAGAAGCTAAAAAATACAATTGAAAAAAAAGGAAATATCTTCAAGAAATGGTACTGGCATAACTGGATGCCAACATGTAGAAGAATGAAAATAGATCCGTATCTATCCCCATGGATAAAACTCAAGTCCAAATGGATTAAAGACCTCAATATAAATCCAACCACACTGAACCTGGTAGAAGAGAAAGTGGGAAGTAGCCTTCAGTGCATGGGCACAGAAGACCCTTCCTAAATATAGCATCAGTAGTACTGACACTGAGAGCAACAATAAATAAATGAGACCCCCTGAAACTGAGAGGCTTATGTAAGACAAAGGACACAGTCAATAAGACAAAATTTCCCTACTGAATGGGAAAAGATCTTCAACAACCCCACAGCAGAAAGACTTATCTCCAAAATACACAAAGAACTTAAGAAATTAGACATCAAAATTCTAAATAACCCAATTAAAAAATGGAGTACAGAACTAAACAGAGAATTTTCAACAGAAGAATTTCAAATAACTGAAAGACTCTTAAGGAAATGTTCAACATCCTTAGCCATCAGGGAAATGCTAATCAAAACAACTCTGTGATACCATCTTACATCAGTCAGAATGGCTAAGATCAAAACGATCAATGATAACCTATGCTGGAGAGGCTGTGGAGTAAGGGGAACACTCCTCTATTGCTGGTGGGAATGCAAAATTGTGCAACCACTTTGGAAATCAGTATGGTGCTTTCTCAGAAAATTGGGAATGGGAGGAGGGGAGGGAGTAGGAACTTGGATTGGTATGTAAAATGAAAAAAGATAGCTTGCTTTCTTTTTAAAACAAATAAATAAACAAAAACAAAACAAACAAACCAAGTTAGGAATAAATAAAGCTGGAGCCCTTCCTACAAGGGCTCCATGGAGTGAATGGATTTATTTATTTTATTCAATGTGTATGAGTGTTTCACCCCATGAACATATGTGTGCCTCATATGTATCTGGTGTGCACAGAGACAGAAGATGGTGTCAGATCCCCAACAACTGGAATTATGAATGGTTGTTATGATGGCGCTGGGAACCAAACCTGGTCCTCTGCAAGAGCAAGTGCTCCTAATTGCTGTACCATTTTGTTATCTTATTTCTTCAACCCCTTACATTAATTCTCAAACAGTACATTTTTACTTCTAAAGTTTAAGTTTTAGTAATTACAAGTGAAATTTATACAAATTCTCCCACATAGTATATAAAATCGTGTCATTCTTGTATGCCACAGCATTGTTCTCTTGTTCAATATTCTTCCCAATTTTTTTAGTAGCTGTGAAATATTCTATTTTATGAGCTTAAAGTAATATATATATATATATATATATACACATATATATATAATCTTTGCCCAGTTGTTGGTATTTTCAGTTGTTTGTATTTGTTTATCTTTGTGTGTGTGCACACACACGCATAGGTGCACGCGTACCATGGTGTGGAGATGAGACAGTAACTTTTGAGAGTTGGTTCTCTCCTATGTTGTTTTGAGTCAGGATCTCTCTTGTTTCTGCTGCTCTGTTGCATGAAAGAGCTTCTGGTCAATTCTGTTTCTGGCTGTCATTTCTCTTCAGGAGAGCTGGATTACAGATGTCACCAGTGCCTTCAACTTTTCACACAGGTTCTGGGGTCCAACTCAGGCTGTCAGGCTTGCTCAGCTAGTGCTTTCTTGCTGATCCATCTTGCGTGTCCAACGTATAGCTCAGATGGCCTTAAACTTGTGATCCCTCTGCCTGCGCTTCTTCAGCAATTCCTACTGGTGAGCCACTACAACCTACCTACATACAATTTTTTTAGGTTTTTTTTTTTTTTTTGTAGTTTTGGAGCCTATCCCGAAACTAGCTCTTGTAGACCAGGCTGGCCTCAAACTCACAGAGATCTGACTGCCTCTGCCTCCCGAGTTCTGGGATTAAAGGCGTGCGCCACAACCTGCCAGCTCCTCCATACAATTTTTAAAGTTGTGAAATCACTTACTTATGCCATTCTTGAATGAGGTCTTTAACTTGGAGCTTTTGAAAAAAAGACATTTGGGGAAGAGCGTCTGTGTTTGCAGTGAACTGGAGATGTGATTAAACAGTGCCCTGGGTGTGCATGTGGCTGTGTGACTAACATCTGATGCTCACAGGGCACGTCTGGTCTTGTAGATTTTGTTGAGTTTCCAGTCACACCTGGGGACACTGGGTCACAGGACGGACAGAAAAGACCTGGCCCTGGAAGCCTTACTTTTCAGTTCTGGGCTTCCTATCTGAGTCCCTTCACCTTCTGGGAGTGGGGGGCTATTTCCTCTCTGTACCTCAGCAGTTTTCTTGCTGTGCCTTCATTGTTGAAGTTCTTGATCTCTGGGCACTACATACTCACAGTGGTACAAGCCTTGCCTTTGGAGTCAGTGTACCTGGTGTAGGAGGTCCTTCTGTTTGTACGTTGCTTTCATTGGTTAATGAATAAAGAAACTGCCTTGGCCTAGTTGATAGGGCGGAACTTAGGTAGGCAGAGTAGGCAGAACTGAATGCTGGGTAAAAGGGCAGATTGGGAGCTGCCATGGATCTTCTGCCTGAGAAAGACACTGGTTAGAATCTTGCCGGTAAGCCACAGTCACGTGGCAAAACACAGATTAACAGAAATGGGTTAAATTAAGATGTAAGAGTTAGCCTATAAGTTTCTGTGTGGTTATTTCAGGTGTAAACTAGCCAGGCGGCTGGGATGACAAGCAGCCCACTCCTGTTATATGTACCTGTGCCTTTGTTGTTATCTTGACACTGTTTTTGGAAGAGTGGAGCTTAATATAACTCTGAGTATGTGCAGGACCCAGGGCAGGGGAGCTGTAGGCAAGCATGTGCAGTATGGTGGCCCTGATGGACAGAAGGGAATGAAGATGGCTTGTTCTTTGATTCTTGCCAGTAGTTCATTTCCAGGAGATGCAGCATACTCTTATGATCTCTTTCATCATCAACATATGTGGTGCACATACATACATGTATGTGACAAAACACTTATACGCACGTGCAACAGAATTTAAAAATTAAAAAAAATGTCACACCTGAAACAAGAGGAATCTAGAGGGTCCTGGGACTATGGTCACTCTGACCCCTAGAATAGAACACCTCAGCTGCCTGCACATCAGAGAGTCAAGCATGGTATCTACTTTAAAACCGTTCAGCTAATATGATACCTCTGTTCCCTGGGGACCCAGCCAGCATGACTCAGAGGGATGTCTCTCCTTATATTGGCCAGAGTTTTCCAAACCTGGGATAGCTTGGAATTAAATACCAAATGCTGTAGCAACTCTATTCACAAGCATTCACACCATGGGATTAAGTTAGGTTGGATATACCTGGTTTGGGAGGTACTTGGAGTATGAAATACGAGAGAACAGGGCGCACTACAGGAAGGGCCTGACAGGTCAGCCCTGCAGTCTGGTGCTGCTACTAAGACATTGTTTTCAAACCTTGATTCCTGCCATCAATGTGCAGGGGCAGGTTTCGGACTGCATAGAGAGAGGCAGTCAGGTACGTGAGCTACTCTGCTGGTTTACACTCCCTTTGCTAGAGTCAGTGGTCTAACTTCAGTACGGGAGATGCTTTGTTATTTAAAGGGTGATGAGTTTGATTTACAAAGGCAGTCTGGAGTTTTGAGGGGACCTGGTGGATCTGGCTTGTGAATGTGACTGTTACAGAATTCAGTAGTTCAAACCCTTCCTTTCCAACAGTAATCAAGGTAAGCTCCTCTGGCAATGATACAAAAATTCCTAGCATTTTGAAAAGAATGACTCAATTTGTAGAGCAAATTTAGAACCTAAAGGGAATGAGATGTAATGCTGTGAAATGTAATACACTCCATGACAATCTAAAACAAAGAAACTTCAGTCTTTTGTGTGATAAAAGCTGCTTTCAAGGCCACCAAAAATCTCACGTCTGCTCTCCTGCCTCAACCCACAAAAGGATCCCTTCATCCCATCCAAATCATGCCTTTTCTGATGCCTCCCATTCTCCCATCCCTCCCATTCCCCTGCACCAGAGATGCCCTGTACAGTGGGGATGCCCAGCTATATAAGACAGTTCTGAAGCTCTTAACCCTTTTTATCTTGGTGGAGCTGCTTCTACCAAATATGTTTCCTTCAGAAAGTCTAGCCAGTTACAGAAGCATCCAGCAGCTCTGTTTCTTTGTGCTGACAAGTATCTCAGGTCAGGAAAGTGGATTCTCGAACCTCATCTTCAACTCCCAAAGAGATTAGTGACTGCAGAATCATTGTTGATGTTGAAGCCCATGTAGTTATCTGCAAGCAGGGAAGCTTAGCCCTAAACCTTAAATATTTCTCATGGAATGTGTTCCTCTTCTCATGGGCAAAGTTTAGTACTTGGGACCTGTACTTGAATATATAAAACAGAAAGTGGAACAAATGTGACCTCCGTGCCAGATGCAGCATGTGACTAGTGGGTACCACCTGAGCATACCCAGGGAACTGAACCAAAGGACTCCTTGTTTTTAAAGCCCCGGGTTATTAAACCCTGGCTCCCCCAGGAAACTCACAGAGTAGGACCTTCTTGTCCTTGTCTGTGTCTCTGGCTCTTCCCCTACCCACTCTTACAGGGCCTCTGGGACTCTTCATTATGTGTCTTTGTTACTTTCCTGAAAAGAAGATTCAAAAGAAAATCCTGCCTGGCCATTTCACCCAAATCTTAGCTGCTCCCTTATCACGGGAATCCACGGAGCTTCTTCCCTTTTACTTTCCTGCTCTTCTCTTTGTGAGCAAGTTATTGACTTGAAGGAGGAGAGTTTTATTTTGGATCACAATTTGTTATGCAATCCACCATGGAGGGAAGGCATGGCAATCTCAGGAAACAGGGAGAGCAGGACCAGAACCACAGGTGAGTTAAATTCCTCCAAGCCCCACCCCCATTATTCGACTTCTCCAGGCAAAGTTCCACCTCCTAAAGCAGCTGTTTTCAAACTGTGGGTCGTGACCCCATGAAGAATCAAATGACCCCTTCATAGGAGTCACATGTCAGATGCCCTGGATATCAGGACTGTGGCAGGAGCTCAGCTGTGCAGCTCATGGGATTGAGTATCAGAGATGGTCAATCTTTACTTCTGTACTCCTGAGAACTCTGAGGTTCTCCAGGGGGCCAGCTTGCTCCAAAAGGGTCACAACAGAACTCTAGAGAATCTGCTGTGGGGGGCAAGGTCCTGAAAGAGAATTACAGGGAGACCAGGCTACCCCAGGTTGTTTACATGTTGTATGAAGGACACCAGAATGGCCACAGAAGAGTCACCTGACTGAGCCCAGCCCAGACTCACAGCTCATAAGGAAATATGCGTAATGGCTGTTTTCCCTGTGAGGTTCAAGGGTGGCTGTCTCCTGTGCTTTCTCTCTGATGTACTGTCAAATGCTGATCTCTGCAGTCCTTCATTCTACCCTGCTGGCCTCTCATTGCTGCTCAAACTGTGTGTGATTCACAAGTGGGACCTTTCTCAGTGTCTGGAGCACAGGTGGAATGCTATAGTCTTAGGAAGGAGGGTTACAGGGAGTGAGGAATAAAGCAGACAAGGAGAGATGCTGGAAGCAGGTTGTTTTGTAAGGCATCTGTAAATGGCTGGGTTGCAGCTCAGTGCAGAGCACTTGCCTGGCTTGAAGGAGGCTCTGGGTTTTATCTCCAGCACCTCAGACAACAACAACCAACCAACTTGGCAAGCTGCCCAATACATCATAGAAGACCCATAAAATAAAGTTCACATTCCACAAATGCCCTTTGTGGTGAGCAAGGCTGGTGTGTGAGAATAGAGGTGGAGGGGCAGATGGATCCGCCCACTTGGGAGTTTGTCTTGCATGGCCTGGTCTGGCTCTAGTCTGAGGTGTTCTTACAAGGGAAAGGGAAGATGACCTTTTGACATCCCACAGTCTCTTCTGTTTTTCCATGGTCCAGGATGAGAACAAGAAGAGAAACCCTGTTTCTCTCCATCCTAGCAAGAATGCTATGGCAAGGCTATGGCACTGCTGGGTTCAGGCCTTGAGAGCATCCTAGGAGGAAACTCACATCACACTATTTGTTTATTTTTTTTTTTTTAGCAAAGTTTCTCACACAAGGTGCTGGTGCTGGAAAACACTGGGAATTGGTTCATGCACAGATTCAGGCCCAGTCTTAATCAGACTCAAAACACCCGACGGGAACATGTGTGTGTCAGCTGGCCCTTTCAAGTCTGATACGGGTGGTTCCAGGACCACCCTGTGTAAGCTGCTTTCTGGGAACCTGTCTGTTCTCAGACCCTGTGCTTGTCAAAGATGATGAAAGGGGTTGCCCTGGGAGTCAGTCAATGAGTTCATTTTCAGAAAGCTGCTCATTTTGGTCTCTTTCCCCACATGTACCGAGTGCATTATGATCCCCTAGACAACGACTCCCAGGATTCATGAGGTCAGAGTGCATGACAGGGTCTTTAGGGTCTCTTCCTGCTCCTGCCCCTACCTTTACCCCCACAGAGGAGCACAGTGTATGGGGCCGGGGGAAGAAGAATGAAGAAGGACTCACAGAGTTCCATAGAGCAGGGCAAGGGATCCCGTGAAGAGCCTGTGTGCGAGACTACATTTGTCCTGCTAGGCGAATCCTTGGCTGAGAAACACTGGCAGGGCTAGGATTTGCTTCTCGGTGTCTCTAGAGCTAACAGAGGCATGGCAGAGCCAGCCCTGGGTGAACCGGTAGATGGATGAGTGTTTAGGTGGATGGCTAGCGATTTAATGGAAGGATGGAAGAGTAGATAGAGGATAGAGTGAGTAGATACATGGGCAGATGCTAACCAGATGGATGGATGGTGGGTGATGAATGGAAGATGGAGGGATTGATGAGTGGATAGTGGATGGAGAATGGGAGAAGGTTATGGATGGGTGGCTGAACGAAGAGTCCTCAACTCTGGGGTCTGAGGCTTGGATTCAGTGTCCACACCTGCCAGTCCATCACTGTGAAGGTAGCCTGCCTGGTGAAGAGTGTTAGATGGGAGGATTTCATGTGAGAGAAAGTGGACGTGAGGGGTGGGAGAAGGAGGAACGGCAGCGTGGTGGAGAGGGACAAGACACGGGAGAAGGAAAGCGGCTGAAGTAAACTGAGTCCAGTCACTTTGAAGATTTCCCCGCTGTAAGCCCAATTACATCTAATAACAGCTTGCAACAGCTTGGCGCCTTTCTCCTGGAGCGAAAGCCTTCACTGACATTCCTCAGAGAGAGGAGAAGGTGTGTTATTATCGTCACTGCTTAATACTAAGTAAATGAGATGCAGTGAGGTTAGAGGGCCTTGCCCAGAGTTACAGGCTCCTGGGTCAGGGAAGGGACTAGGCAGGAAGAACACATCTCCCCACATCCTGAGCATTGCCAGGCCTTCTGAGTTGCCTACTTGACTTCTCTGAGCTTTCCCAGGGCCTATGAGAGGATCAGAATTTGTAAGTCTCAGATTCCCATGACGGGTTCGCAGATATGACAGGGTTTTTCACACTGAGGACGTCTTGACAGGACAAGCCAAGTGACTCCTCCCAAGCCATTGGTTGAGGCAAGGCTGGAACAGTCTGAGGGTGAATTTGGAGTTCAGAGGCCAAGGTTAATTTTTGGGATGTAGCCAATGTTCACAAAGCCTAATATAAGGCTCCTAGGAGCCTACGGGATTCTCTTCCTTTCCTGCAGTTACACGGGGCTTGTTTCAAGAAGCTTGGCTCCTCTGATCTCAATTTCTCATCTTGTCCCTCCCTCTGATGAGTGGGCTCCACTCTTCCACAGGACCCACCCCTTCCCGGTCTGCTCTCCCTTATCTCTCTTCTCTGCAAGCTCTTAACCACAGTCCCCTAGTCACCAGGTCAGGGGCTGTGGGTTCTACAGGAGGACAGAGGTAGCAGGTTGGCATTCCTGGGGCATGAGTCACAGGTAAACTGTCAAGGCAGCACCACCCAGGGCTGCCCTGCTCCCTCCCCCTCCCTGTGAAAAACAACCAGAGCCAGGCAGCCAAGAATGTTCCTGAAGGGCCAGCTTAAGGGTGTTGTTTCTTGGCTTCCTTTCCAGAAGCACTCTTTGTATCTTTATTGAAATGAGAAAAATGTAGAGTGTTATTGATCTTCAGTGGCTGCAGGGAAGTCTTGTGTAGACTGGAACAAGGTGGCTGATCATCTATGCCTAGGGCAGGAATCTCTGAGGGCTCCGTGCTGGGTGTTCCCAGGCCCTGCAGCTGAGCACAGGTTACTGACACGCAAACTGTAAGCAGAGGGTGAGGGGTTGCGTGGACCCCATGAGGTACTTTGCTCTTTCTTGCTTCAGCAGTGGCCCGAAGCCCCATGGAAAGACTCCATGCTCTAGAAATGAGCACTGCAGGGCTTGGTACTTGTCTATGAGACCTACAGGTAGTAGGCTAAAGACTGACTCAGGGAAGATGGTGGGTGGGTGATGGACGGCCGATGAGTCGATGATCGGATGGAGGAAAGGATGCACAGAGTAACAAGATCCTGGGTTATAAAGATGAGATTTGCAATTTTACCAAATTCCCCTTTGTAGCAGGATGTTCAAAGACGTGCTTAAACAGGTCAAGCTTCAGAATGAAATGTATAGGGGATAGCACACCCTTCTTTCTGTTCAGCCATCTACCCAGCACCTGGGTGTGACAGACAGACAACAGAGCAGGTGACACAGGTGGCCAAGGGAAGAAGAGTACTCAGAGGGATGGGCAGGCTGAGAGCAGGGCACTGTGGCCTTTGGCTCCCTGGCTCTGCCTGCTTCTCAGGCCAGCATCACCAGCCAGACTGACACTCCTGGAGTCTAACCTGAGCCACAGCCCTGCTACGTTGACAGGGGCTTCAGGTGGCCCCATTACACCTGTCCTCTCACTGGGTACCTTTCATCCAATGCAGAGGGCTATGATACAGTCCCATCTAAAAGTGGTATAAAATCAAGGCATCCAGGACCGGGCCTTTCAAACTGCGCTGACTTCATGAGCTTCCAGGAAAGGTTTTGGGCCAGGATAGGAGGGGCTGGAAGGGGCCCAGCTCTGTCACTGTTTCTCTGGAGTGGGCAGCCAGTAAAGGCGGAAGAGAAGGCGCTCAGTGCGCCCTGTCAGCCAGGCCTCCGAGCCTTCCCATGCAGTTTCTGACACCCTCAGGGCCTGCAGTGGCGCTCCCTGTTAGAAGCTGGAGAGGCCTCTGCTTACAAGAGAATGAACAGAAGCTTGGAGCCCCCCATTGGCTTGGCGTCTGGAAGTCCTTGGAGCTTCTGGAAGCTGTAGAGTGTTCAGGTGGAGAGGGCATCAATATTCTGCCACAATTAGGAGCCCAGATTTCCGTCCACAGCACAGAGGGAGGACCTGAATTCTCAATGTCTGATTACCTTGGATGCTTTGTTCGTATTCTAAGTGGGAACTGACATCTAGGTCTTAATTTAACTTTTTTCTTGTCTTAAAAAGAGAATCATTAATTCGGTCTTTAATCTTGATTCCTAGAATGTTTACACCTGGATAGAAAAAAACCCCACAAACTGGAAGGAAAATCCAGCCAAGTGTTTGGGCCTATCCCTTCATAACTGGAGCTCCTCAGGGTCAGGTTTTTCACCTGGGCTCTGACTGTGCAGACTCCCAAAGTGGACTGCAGGCCTAGGTAGCCCCAGTAGGCTTATACAGTGTGCTTAGAAAATTTCCTGCCCCAGCCCTCAGGGGTGGTTGCTCTGTGTCCTGGTTCAGAGGCCTGCTGCACAGTAGAAACACACTACACAGGCACACTCGCTCTTTAGCAAGGCCTGCTCAGGAGCATCACACCTCATTGCATCAGTCCTGGACCCCCATGGCAGACTGGAGAGGAGCCCACTTGCTGCTGTATCTCCATGCCAACTCCATACCCAGCCACTCTCAAGAAAAAGTATAATCCACATTCCCTTCAAGAGGTCGCAGAGTGCCAGGATTGCAAACACCGTCCCTCTCAGAGACATCATCCCCGGGTCCATGTGCAGCGCTTGTGCCCAAAGTGAGCAAGTTATTTTAGGGGTGGGTGTTCTCCCTCTGACCCCCCAAAACCTCATGCAGACCTGTCAGCCTGTCCCCACTCTGCCTTCCTTTTGTGCAATGGTTGAATTGTGTCGCCAAAGTCATGTTCAAGTCATAAGCCTAGTTCCAGGCAGTGGATATCTGCAAGCCAAGTCTTTATAGATATAATCAAAGTCAGATGAGGTTGCACCAAACCTGATGAGTCTTACTTACTTTCAAGGATGTCCTTTTAAGATCAGAGAAGGTCATCTAGAGATCCAGAGGTCCAGAGAGGATTAGACCGCGTGAAGAATAGGGCAGAGATAGGAGTGATATAGCCATGGGCTACAAAATGACATGGGGCGTTGGTGTTTCAGAAGCTGGGAGTAAGGACATAAGCAAAATGCTCCTAGGAATCCCTAAAATTCTGTTATTTGGTGAGCCAATGAAATGCTGCCATCTGAAGTCACCCAGTTTGAGGTCTGTTGAGATGGGAGCTCTGACAAGCTAAGATCAAGGATATATCCAGATAGACAGGAACAGCAGTGTCTACCAGTCAATGGTAGCCAAGCCTCATTCCTTTTTTTTCTTTCCTACCTCATAAGCCACCTCTTTTGAGGAAAGGGTTACAAATGGGACAGGAAGAAGGGAAGGGAAAGCCATGTGGGGGCATACCATCTGCCTAGAGAAGGAGGTGTCCCAAGTGCATTCACCATCTGAAGGGGAGACTCACCTCAACTACAGCCATGACCTGGCATGGCAAGGGAGAGAGCCATAAGCAGAAATAAAGGAACGACTTTAGGGCTGGGTAGGTAGCTCACTCAGTAGAGTGCTTGCCGTGTAAGCAAGAGGACCCAAGTTCTATCCCCAACACCTCCACTCTGGAGAGGAGACAGATGGGTCATTGGCTGGCCAGCCTAATCAAATCAGTGAGCCCTGGGTCCTAGAGAAAGAGCCTATCTCAAAAGCAGAGCAGAACAGCAACAACAAACCAATAAGATGGGGACCAAAAGACGGCTCAGTGGGTAAAAGCATCTCCAAGCCCAATAACCTGAATTTGATCCCCAGGACCTACCTACATGATGGAGGAGGGAACTGAACCCGAAAAGTTGTCCTTTGGCAGCCTCTCTCTCTCTCTCTCTCTCTCTCTCTCTCTCTCTCTCACACACACACACACACACACACACACACACACACACACACACACACAAACACACACACACACACACACACACACGGGAGAGACAGAGACAGACAGAGAGACAGAGGAGGGATATCCACATAGCTTTAGGGACAATGATTTCTATCTTCAACATTGCACATGTGGGAATTGACAAACTGATTTGAAAGGATAACTATTGGTCACAGACTGGACAATGACTGGAATCTCTAGAAAAAGGCGGGCAGAGATCTGTGTAACATGACCCAAAACCCGTTGTCTCATGGCAGCTCTGGCATTGTGTGATGGAGCCCTGGTTTATCCCTTTAATCGCAACCTGAGTTGCTCATCTCTGCTTCAACAGTCTGTAGAAGGCAAATACGTTGCCTCATCAGTTCCCTTGTGCAGAGCCTCGTGAGTCACCCTAGGGTTTTTAAAGATGAATGGATGGTGAGCCTGCTTCTCAGGGAGATTAGTGACAAGTCACGGCCCACTTGCCAGGCCTGGCTGGAGCTGACTCAGGTGGGCCAGGGTGTGGCGGCAAGATACACAGATGACACAGGATTGCAGATGTGACTTCCTCCACGGACACATGGCCATTCATGTTGGACGGTTTCCTCACCATGTTATTTCTTTGTGTTGTGCGTAGATGCTATATAAACAGGTATATCTGATACATTCTGTGGTGGATTGAATGTGAAATGCCTGCTACCAACTCCTGTTTGAACACTGACTCCCAACTATTCACGTGTTTCAGGAGGCTGAGGAACCAGGACAGGGAAGCCTAGAATCTGAGTGCTGGGAAAGAGACAGACCGTGGATGTCAGGCTTGTGAAGTTTCAGAGGTGAACGCTGATTTGAGTAGTGACTTTTCTGTGACTGAGCATCCAATGAGAAGCAGGCTAAGGAAAGTTGTATTCTGGCTCACAGTTTGAGGACACAGACCACTGAGGCAGGGAAGGCACAGTCGCAGGAGTATGAGGCAGCTGCTCATATTGCATCTGCGGTGGGGAAGCAGAGAAGGTCAATACTGATGCTCAGCTCACTTTCTCCTTCTTATTCAGCCCAGGACTACAGCCCATAGGTTGGAGTCACCCACAGTTAAGATGGTTCTTCCCATTCCAATCACACTGTTCTAGAAACTCCCCCACAGACATGCCCGGAGGCTTATCTCCTTGGTGATGCTTGCTCCTGTCAGGTTATCAATCAGTATTGACGTTCACAGACTGTGCTGCCAATTGGGTTGCAAGCCAACTACGTGACGTGCTGGCAAAGAACTTGGTTATGCTTTGTCTGTGCCTTGAAAACAGAAAGAGGCTGAATTTAAAAACAACGGGCTAATTTATTTGGTGAAAGACATTTCAAGACATCACAGTCTCCAGGCTATGGCATGGTTACTGCTAGCTACCTATGGCAAAGTTTACGATGAAAAGTCTGATCAAAAATGGGAAAGAAAGATGTGAAGAATGTGCAGTTTAGCAAAGAAAGGGGCAAAGGAGTGTTTAAAGTTTGGATTAAGCAAGGTGACTGACAATGTAAAAGAGGTAAGTGTCACCAAAGAGAAGTCTTCACTTCACACCAGGACAGTATCAAAGGTATCTTTAGAGCAAGATCTCATTTACTGAGGACTCCAGGGTATAAAAACACAAAATAAGTTAAAAGGGAGGTTACTAAGAAGATAGAGCCCAAAGGGCACCTTGATCAAACACAGCACCCTATGGCTGGGCACTGACTAGGGGATGTTTCTCATGTTTCGTCTGCCCGGGCACCAGGCATCCAGAGGCTGCTGCACTTTGGCCCAGGGGTTGTCAGGATATAACTTGAGCTGGCGGCAGAACGTGGTGTTAACCCCATAGTGTTGGTTTTCCAGATAAGTAAAATGTAAGAAGTGTGAGCTGTGATTGGAACCAGTCATACTTCAACCTTCCACCTCCAAAGACCAGGCACTTTTTAGCCATGGTGTCTTCTAAATCACACAACAGTGGGCCCAAACAAACCTTTCTTCTTTTAGTTTTTTTTTTTTAAAAACGAGGGTCTCATGTAACTCAGGTTGGTTTCAAACTCACTGCGTAGCCCAGGATGACCTTGAAGTCAAAGCTTCCTCTCTCCACTTTCTAATGATTTGGTGTCATGGACATGCAACACATTGTTCATGACAATCTTTAAAATCTCTAAAGGTGGAAGCCCTTCTATAGTGTGAACTGGGACAGGCTTGGAAGAGAATACACAAAACAAGGCAGGCTCAGAACAACCACAAAGGAGCCTTCTGTGTCCTCAGAGACACTCCCTGGAGGGCTCCTTCCACATATCCTAAAGAGTCAGTGGGCTGTGGGAAGAAAACTCAGCCTCCACTGAGGGGGATGCTTTGGAGGCAGCACTAATGGGAAGGAAAGAAATCATCTATTTGAAAAATATGAACAAAGGTGGAGGTGGAGGCAGCCAGCATCCTGCAGGACCCAGACCTCCCCTTGCATTCTATACCTGCCTGGAGTCTGTGCACCAGGCCTGCATCCTCTCTATGGTGTGAATGTATATGATGCCTCTCTGTTCAGTTGCTAGCACACTCCTTGATCATTTGCAGGTTTGAGTGGTTATTAATGAGTTGCCATGAGCATGTTGTATTTATCTGACTGGGATTGTCCAAAAGCTAACTCCTGCCTCTTTTCCTCCCTCTCTGGGGTCTCTGTCTGGTGACTCATATTACCGTGGTTGTGCAGGAATACTATGGGTAACAAAACTTTTTTTTATAAGAATAGGCAGTGGGGCCAGGACTTGCTAGTCCTTAGTGTGAAAGGTTGGAAGGACTGGCTGACATTAGGATCAGCTAGAGGAGAAACACAGCAGTAGTCTCTCGTCTGAGGGTCACCAGCAGCTGAAGATTGAGACACATCAGGGCTAATACATAAGCTAGAGGGTCTTGGAGTTTTTTTTAAAAAAAACTTTTTAAACATTTTTGTGTGTCTTCATGTTCTATCTGCATGCATATCTACTTATTGTGTAAGCACAGTGCCTACAGAGGTCAGAAGAAGACATCGGATACCCTGGCACTAGAGAGTTGTGAACTGTCATGTGGGTACCGGGAATTAAACCAGATCATTTGCCAAAGCAGTCAGCACTCTTAATGGCTGAACCATCTCTCCAGCCTCCAAAAAAAAAAAAAAAGCTTGCTGCTTTCCCTGGCAGAGAACACAGACATTGTCCACTGTGAATTCTTCAGGTAATATGTAAGTCTTCTGTCTGGGGAACCCTATGGTGGTGTTGAAAAGGTCAGCTGAGGAAAACCTCATTTTTCATTTCACCTGGAAGATGAGCAGAAGAAGCAATGCAGACATAATCTTAGAGAACATGAGGCCACCAGGACAGAAAGGAGAGATTCGTGAGATATCAGATCTTGAGAGAGAGAAGAAGAAAGTTAGCCCCTCGGTAAACTTTCCTTTCCTGAGTGATCCAGGAGGGGAGGGACTGGAAGGCCTGTGGAGGTGAAGATTCCATTCATGGATCATGCACCGTGTGTCAGGCTGTGCTTCAGCATTGTCCAGCTTTTCACAGAATAAATGAAGATCAAGTATGGTGTTCTGAAAATCGATAGCGTTAGGATTGTACAGTTATGTCTGCAAGACGCGTGTTGTTATCGATAGATACGCTGTCCTATCTGAATTCCATGACCCTGTGCATCACTGACCATACCGACTTGCTGGGGGAAGGAGTATCTGTGGCATGTACTTCCAGAGCACACTCCATTGAGGAAAGTCAGAGCAGGAGCCTGTAGGATGGGATCATGGAGGAATGCTGCTTGCTGGCTGCCTTTGGCTTGCTCAGCTTCCTTTCTTATATAACCCAAGCTCGCTTGCCTAGGCATGGCCCTGCCCACGTGGTCTGGGCCTCCTACTTTAATTAGCAGTTTTAAAAGTGTCCCACTGGATATGTCCAAGGGTCAATATGATGGAGGTAATTCCTCAATTGAGGTGCCCTCTTCCTTGGTGACTCTAGCTTGTGCCAAGTTGGCGGAAACCAGCCAGCACATGTGCCTTGTTATGGGAACATTGTTTTCTCATTTTACCATGGTCAGGAACAATAATGTGAACCAGTCATGTTTCAGGTGATGCTCTGGCATGCGGGCTTTGTCAGAATTACTGGGCGATGTGAGGGCAGTGTGGGGTCTCTCTTTCTTTGCTTTTAAAGTTGTTGTCAAATGTTTGTGTCTTTGTGCATGACCCACTGATGGGAATGAATGTGTGTGTGTCTGCTGACTCAGCCCCACAGAGAGACACCCTGGGCTGAACTGCATATGGATGTCAGAGGGAGTTTCCCTAGTTCTGAGTCAGCTGAGACACTAGGGATGGGCTAAGGAAAGGGAGCATCATGCATCAGACAGACTCAGAGTCCAGGCAGAGCAAATTCACACACTGAACACTTTGGCCTTGGAGGCACCACTGATCCTGCCAAGCCAGGATGGACAAGAGGCCCCCACAGAGCCTCTTACACAATGGGGACTCAGCACACATTGATAATGAGATAAGTGTTTCTGGAACATGTATGTCTCCTGTCTTTATTCCCTGGTATGCACATCAGCTCAGTAGTGTCTCCCCAAATTCAGGGCTACCTATAACTTAATTGAAAACGAAGTCTTTACAGATATGATTAAAGTGAGATCATGATGCATTAGGATGACATGTCCAAATCTAATGTCTGCTTCATTACATAGTAAAACATGACACACACACGCACATACACACATAACACACATGTGCGCACACACTCACACACACGCGCATTTGCGCGCACACACACACAGAGCCCCACCAGAGCAGTCAGGCTGTAACTAGAGCAAATGACACCTGCTGGGAAGATGAGGAAGGACCCTTCAGAGGGGGCAAGGCCCTGTTGACAACTTGATTTTGGAGTCCGGTTCTAAGAGCTGTGGGAAAATAAATCTTTGTTGACTTAAGTCACACAGTTTGTAGCAGTAATGTCACACAGCACAGAATTCAGGCTTCCTTAGGGCCCAAAACTGCAGGTGGTGACCAAGTGTCTGTGTGTATGTTGGGGGGAAGGCGGGCAAGAAACCATGGTAACCTCACATGACAGGCTCACTGCCCGTCTTGGATCCACAGGTCCATGTGTCACAAGAATCAAGGCAGTTGAAGAATTTCAGTGTGCAAAACTAGATGTCACAGCTGGGCCACCACACTGGGAAGTCTTCCCTAGGAGGGAACCTCGGCCTTGGCCAGTCCCAGGTATCTGTGTATAGAGGAATGAACCACAGGGTATGGGCTTGTGAAACGTGTAGTATGTGGTATGTAGTAGGTGTGGCTGTGAAGTATGAAGTGTGCAGTATGTATGTGTGATAAATGTGCTTGATTTTTGAGTTAGGCAAGGTATATATGTTTATGTACTTATACATGGTATATAGCATATATATTGTGTGTGGTGCGTGCAGTGTGTGTGGTGCCATATAATGTGTGAAGTGTGAGATGTGTAGTGTGTGTGTGGTGTGAGTGAGGTGTGTAGTGTGTGTGTGTGATCTGTGTGGTATGTATGATGTCTGAGGGATGAGGTGTGTGCGGTATGAGATATGGTAGTGCGGGGGAGGTGTGTCGTGTGTGAGGTGTATGAGGTATGAGTTACAGAAGGTGTGAAGCGTGTGCGTGGCATGTGAGGTACATGGTGTGAGGTATGGAGTATGTGAAGGATGAGGCGTGTGGTGTGGTGTGTCAGGTGTGAGGCCTGTGTGGTGTGAAGTGTACAGACTGTGGGCATGTGTAGTATGTGGCATACAGCTCCACCACATGTGTGAATTGTGAGGTCTGTGTAGTGTGTATGTGGTATGAGGTATGTTTGGTATATGTGGTATGAGGTATGTGAAGTGGGTGGTGTGAAGTAGACAGAGTGTGTGTGTGTTGTGTGCAGTGGGTAGAATATAGCTCCATAGCATGTGGGAATTGTGAACTGTGTAGTGTGTGTGCATACAGTATCTATGGTGTGTGAAGGGTGTGGTATGTGATGTATGGCCCTTTGTCCTCAGTAGCTTCCACCCATCCTCCCTGGTATCACCTGAGTTCTCTGCCTGGAGCTCTCTTTCTCTTCTTCTTCTTCTTCCTCTTCCTATTCTGCCTTCTCAGATGTCCCTGTATGTAGCTGCTATAGACAGTTTTGCGTCTGCCTGGGACATTCAAGCATAGAACATGGCCCAGGAAAGGGTGAGTGATGTCTCCACCCCGGAAACCTGATTGCTGCCCTCTTGACAGAAGTAGCAGCCCCGAAGCCGGATGGTAATGTGGTCATTTTGCATTGGTTGTTTTTATCTACATCGACACAGAATAGTGTTTCAACACTTAACATCTCTAGGTTGTTATAGCTTGAGTGTGAAGTGTTCCCACATGTGCATGTTTGATAATTCCCTTTGGGGAGGCTATGGGGCTTAGTTGGAGAAAGGAAGACACTCAAGGAAAGACTCTGAGGCCCATTTATGTATAGCCTGGCCCTGTTTCCTGCCTGTTCTGCTTCCTGTTCTTCCTAGATGTTTCACTGTCCTGTTGCTATGACTGATTACACCCTCAAACTGTGAGTCAGAATTAGCCTCTCCTTCCTAAAGTCATCTCTTGTCAAATATTTGGTCACAGTGAGGAAGAAATATCTGATTCAGTGACCCAGAAGGTCGTATCCATTGCAGAGGGAAGAACTATGGGCTCCTGAGGGATGTGTCCTAGTGCCTAAGCTGATTCAAGCCTTTTAGGACCCTTTGGTCATTGCCACAGGCAAGCTGAGTTCCTGTGAGCTGGTCCAGGCTCTTCTGTGCCCATGACAATGGCAACAGCTGCTTCTCACCTGGTCACTGACCTGTTTTGTTCTCTTTACTGGACACACATGTGCAAAACTGGCCTCCAGCTAAGGGGGCTGATGTTTCCTTGTTCTCACTAGAGTGTATTAGAAGTAACTGTTATGGACTTGGTGTTGTCTATAGTTTCTGCTGCCATTTTACTTGCAAAAAAATTGTTATTATATTTTTTATTTATTTGGGTGATGGTGGTGCATGCTTTTAATCCCAGCACTCGAGGCAGATGCAGGTGGATGTCTGTGGTTCAAGACCAGCCTGGTCTATAGAGTGAGTTCCAGGACAACCAGGGCTGTTAAACAGAGAAATTCTGTCTCAAAAAATAAAAAAACAACAACAAAAACAAGCAAAGAAACAAACAAACAAAAAAACAAATTTAAAAGCCAAAAACATTTATTAATTTGTCCTTCATTTATTTGTTTGTTTATTGCATTGGGGATACATGTGTTCCATGGGAAATGTGGAGGCCAGAGGAAAATCTGTGGAGTCCCATTCCACCATCTGAGTCATGAGATTGAATTCAGGTTGTTAGGCTTGGTCGCAACTGCCTTTACCTGCCGAGCTATCTTGCTGTCCTCTGGTTGGGTTTTTGTTTTTGTTCTGTTTTGTTTCTTAGACAGGATTTCTCTGTGTAGCCTTGGCTATCTTGGAACTCACTCTGTAGACCACACTGGCCTCGAACTCACAGAGTCCGTGTCTATCTCCCTAGTGCTGGGATTAAAGGTGAGCACCACGACAGCCCAGCTGCTGTCCTCTGCTTTTGTTTCTGAAGTTTCATTCTATTTTAGGTTAAAAGTTACTGGAATCGCCATATGGATTTCCAAAGCAGCTGTGCAAGTTTGCACTCCCACCAGCAATGGACAAGTGTTCCCCTTACTCCACATCCTCTCCAGCATAAGCTGTTATCAGTGTTTTTGATCTTGGCCATTCTGAGAGGTGTAAAATGAAATCTCAGAGTTGTTTTGATTTGCATTTCTCTGATGGCTAAGGATGTTGAGCATTTCCTTAAGTGTCTCAGTCATATTAGGTTCCTGTTGAGAGTTCTCTGTTTAGGTCTGTACCTCTTTTTCTTTTTCTTTTTTTGGATTATTAGTTCTTTAGATGTCAAGCTTCATGAGTGCTTTGTATATTTTCGAGATCAGTCCTCTGTCTGATGTGGGGTTGGTGAAGATCTTTACCCAATCTGTAGGCTGACCATGCCCTTTGCTATACAGAAGCCTCTCAGTTTCAGGAGGTCCCATTTATTAATTGTTTCTCTCAGTGTCTGTGCTACTGGGGTTATATTTAGGAAGTTGTCTCCTGTGTCAATGCGTTCAAGTGTATTTCCCACTTTCTCTTCTGTGAGGTTCAGTGTGGTTGGTTTTATGTTGAGGGCTTCAGCCCATTTGGAGTTGCGATTTCTTAGAAAATTAGGAAACAATCCACCTCAAGACCCAGCAATATCGCAGTTGGGTATATACCCAAAGGATGTTCAATCATACCACAAGGACATGTGCTCAACTATGTTCATAGCAGTATTATTTGTAATAGCCAGAACCTAGAAACAACCTAGTTACCCTTCAAGCAAACAATGAATAAAGAAAATGTGGTACATTTACATAATGGAGTACTACACAGCAGAAAAAATAATGACATTTTGGAATTTGCAGGCAAATGGATCTAAAAAAAAAACATATTGAGTGAGGTAACCCAGACCCAGAAAGACAAATATATGTACTTGCTCATAAGTGGCTTCTAGACATAAAGCAAAGAAAAAACAAACAAACAACCTATAGTCCACAAGCCCAGACAACCTAGACAACAAAGAGGACCCTAAGAGAGACATACATGGATCTACATAGGAAGGAGAAAAAGACAAGATTGGAGTAAATTAGGAGTGTGGGGGTCACAGGAGAGAGCAGAAGGGAAGGGGAAGGAAGAGAGGGAGAAAAATGTATAGCTCAATAAAAACAATTTTAAAAAAAGAAGAAGAAAATCACTGAAAAATAGCGAAGTATTTTAGTTTGTCTCCAACAAATTACATCACTGAGTACTAACCTAATGCAGTGCCCAGCATAAGGACATTCCCTCAGCCTTGTTAAGGGTAAATAAGATCTCATGTGCGCATCTCAGGAGGATGGGATAGAGGAGATTCTTTCTGCACAAGCATGAAGACCCAAGATCAGATCCTCAGAGTCCACAGAAAGCCACCATGCCAGGGTGTGCCTATAATCCCTTTGCTCCTAAAAAGAGATGAGAGGTAGGAACAGGAGACTCTCTGGATGCTGGAGGCCAGCCTAGTGTACACAGAAGCAAAAACAAGGAAGAAGGTGAGGCCCAACACCCAAGTTTATCCTCCTACTGCCACAGGCATGTTAAAACACATGCATGCTCCTCACAGATGTGTTTTAAAGATTTCTGTATTCATTTTAAGGTGTATGTGTGATTGTCTGCATGTAGCATGGATGCGAGCCATGTGTTCAGGAGCCCACAGAGACCAGAAGCGAGCACTGGATTGAGTTCTTGGAACCTGAGCTGAAGGTATGAGCCACATGATGTAGGTACTGGGAACTACGGTATTCTTAACTACTGAGCCTTTTCTCCAGCCCCAGAGATATATTTTTTAAAGTTTACACATTTTGTTCCTTTGGGTTGGTAGCAGTTACTTGGTGTGTGAATGGCTCCTTATAATGCTTGCTGAAGGCCCTGCCTTGTCTCTGAAGGCCCTAGGTGGAGTGAGCCAGACCTTCCTACCCAGTGGCTCTTTACATGGTATCTACTGGAAGAGCAGTCTCTGTTGCTGTTCTTTCTGTTTGAGGGCTCAGCAGTTCCACCCGGCAAGGACAGATGGAGTCCTTCGTGGTTCCTTCTGAACTCAAGTTCAGTTCCCAATGCTGCCAATTCTATGCATGTCTCCCGAAATCATACTGGGTCCAGGAGGCAGTGACTGCATCTGTCTGTGCCCACTACAGAGTTTTACTTGCTTATCTTTCTACAGTCCACTTGGTCAGTAAGATTGCTGACAATCTTTGTGAAGTCAAGGTTTTGGGTTTCCTTGTTTTGTTTTTGTTTTCATGAGACAAACTCTCTTGTAGCTCAGGTTGTTCTTGAGGTCTCCGTGTAGCTGAGGATAACCTTGAACTCCTGATCTTGCCTCTACCTCCTGAGTCCTGAAACTGCAGGTATGAACTACCACACCCAACTTATGTTGTGCTGTGGGTTGAACCCAGGACTTTGCATATGCTAGGAAGGACACTATCAACTAAGCTACATCACCAGCCCTGCATGCTACATTTTGATGGCACATTTTAGCTCTCCCAGTATATTGAATCAAGAGACCACATGCCCGATTATAGAGGCCAGGAGGCTCCACCCACACTTATCACATGCTGTGTGGGATGGCTATGCCTTTGGACAAGCTCCATGCATCTCTTCCTACCCATGGTTTATCTTGTCACGTGAGCATGGGTTTCAAGTGCTATCAATACAGAACCTAATAATCCATCCATCTCATGAGAACCTAGTCCTGAGTCATGAAGGATGGATACAAGATGTGTTGTTGATCGATCGATTAAATGAATGAATAAATAAAATCCACTGGTTGATTCATGCCAAGTGAAAGGAAAGCCAAGGAAGCCTCCATTCTGCAGCGCATGGACACCCATAAAGTCTTCCAGCATGTCCATGCCAAAGGCAGGCATGTGTGCAGCAGAAGAGGCCTGCCTCTTCCTTTTCTGGAACCCATGTCTCACAGGGCCCCCTGCCTCTCATCCCAGGATGTGAGGCAGCATGAAGCCCTGCTGGATTGCCTGGGCTTGTTTCCAGGCCAGGCAACAATCTTCCCACACTGGCTCCAGGATCCCATCCTGGCAGCTGCATCAAAGCTCTGTCTAGCCCCCGGGGCTAAAGTTGCTGGAGGTGGCCACACATTCCTGTGGGTCTTGGCAGGGAGGTGTTCTACAGAGTGCAGGTGAGGAGTCTGAAGGCTGCAAGATGCATTCTGAACCTGTGTGCAGGGCTGTGGATACTGTTAGCTTTGGCGGTCAGTGTCTATTGGCACTACTTCTGAGCAATGAGGTTTATACTTCCCACCTGCCCTCCTCAACCCATCTCTAGAGAATACCTTCAAGACATGTTTGGCTGAACTTTTGTCACTATTTGGGAAGTTCTGGAAAGCAGATCTGAGCAGCACAACTCAAAATTGTACTTTAGGACTGCTTTTGCTAAAGCAAAAGAAAATGCCCTGTATTGTTGCAAAGCCCACAATGAGAAATGATGATGTCACCTTCCTGGATGGCCAGGGATTCTATGTATATGTTTACAAATGAGCAAGAGAAGTCCATTGCCTATCCCGCTACACTTGTGGCCATATATGGCTGTCTTCCGAACAACTCTTTCTGGTGCTGAAGATGTGGCTACCTAGCTAAGATGAGGGTAGGGCTCCCTCCACTGGAAGCTGTGGATCTGAACCAAGGTGGCTATTCCTGCTCAAGTTCAGCCAGATTCCACCCAGCAATGAGAACAGTGACCCTGTCTTTCCAATTGGGGTGTGGCATTGCTGCTACATCTTTTTTTTTCTGATATCAAATGGACACTTTCATTATTTTTATTAGTAACTTTTCCAATTGGTGCAATACAGTACATGAGCAACTTTAAGGAGAATTTAATCTACTTCATGGTCAAAGGCTATGGTCACCATTGTGGTGGTTTGATCAAGAATAGACCCATAGGCTCGTGGATTTGAATGCTTGGTTTTCAGTTGGTGGACTATTTATAAAGAATTAGGAGATGATGTGTCCTTGTTGGAGGAGGTGTGACAAATAGATATATATATGGCTTCTCAACAAAACAAATTCTGTGATATATGACAAATAATTTCTCTTATCACTTGAATTTGCAGGGTTTCTCTCTGCTACATCTTTCTAACCCATAACAAGGATGTGACGAAGGCCAGTTGCTAGGCTGCATCTGGTTGTCTCCAGAGCTTATGTTTGCTGCCAAATCTGAAGGAGTGAGAAGCTACCTGGGAGGGCTTTTGTCTCCACGTGTTGCTGACCTTCCTCCCTAGGATCAAGGCCCGCAAGCCTATAATATCCCTTGGACACAGAATTCAGTCTACCATCCAGTACCTACACTCCCATAGCCAGCAGCTTACTGCGAGACTGTGCCGTCTTTGACTGTATCTGTGCTCCTGTAGCGGAAAGTGTTTTATTGCACTTCCCTCATTTCTAACAAAAACTGGAGGCCATTTAAAAATTAAGGTGCTATATAATACGATGTAATAAAAACCAAGGACTAAAGCTTAACTCACATGGGACAAATGTGGCCGTCCCTAAGAAGAAGAAGCCATCTGGTATCATCACCAGATGGCTCAGAATTGTGTTCCAGTAACCAGCGCTACTGCTTGGGAGAAACAGCCATAGGTGATGGAGAAATAAGAGATCTCACTTGAGAGACTTGTACCTAAGGATGAGTAAGAATTAGCGGCTACATTTTTGAAACTGTGTGGAACTGGTGTGTTTCTTGCTTTGGAACAGTCTGTTCAGGAAATGGGAGCTGCTTCCTCTTGTAGCTGGTGGAGCCTCAGTCTACTTCACACCCTGCAGAAAGGCAGGCTGGGAAGGGAAGGGAGCCATTACTTTTCGAGGCACACTTGCAATGATGAGAGTCATTAAAAATAACCAATGTAGATAAACTTAGAAGTCAGATATATCTCTGAAATGCTCCTGCTGTGCCTGCCCTACTTCACCTGTGTGCGGAGTTTGAATTACTCAAACAACAGCTTTTGCAGCTCAGTGTTTATTCAGAAGGCTGTTGAGCATGCAAGCAGGAGCTGCACTTTAACACCACCTCCCCAAAGATTAATAGAGGAAAGAAGTGGGTGCCCAAAGATAGGGAAGTGACGTCTCTGGGGTTCTGAGTGCAAATCAGCTGTCCTCAGGGTCCTTCATAAGATTCCCACTCAGAACATGGCAGTGGCACTGTGATCTGAGTGGAAGGAATATATTTAACAACATCTGCTCTTGATGTCGAAGAGGTCACTATCAGACACCTGCCAGGCCCAAGGAAAGGGTTGGCGGTTTCAAGAAAAGTGGCCTTCAACTCCTGAGAAGTAACCCAGGTAACCCAGCCATTTTATTGTCTTGGTCAGTAGGACAGAGGTGTCGCCCACAGCAGATCTGTGGGAGACTAATGGCAGACCACTAGCTATACGACATCCAAAGCTGGTGATTTTTAAGAGTAACCAAAACGACAAGGGTTGGGGTGGTAGCTGGGTGGGGGAGTGTTGCCTAGCATGCAAGAAGCTGTGGGTTGAATCCCAGGACCATGGAAACAAGTGATTAAAAGCCAGTGTAGGGGCCAGAGAGATGGAATAGTGGTTAGAAGACCAGAGGACCTGAGTTTAGTTCCCAGCACCCATGCCAGTTGGTTCACAACTGCCTGTAACTCTAGCTCAAGGGGATCCAACCCCTATGGCCTCCTCAGGCACCTGTATACACCATGTATACACTGGACATGTATGCAACTGATAATAAATCTTAAGAAATAAAAGCAAATGCAGCTAGGGAGTTTATCCAGAGTCTATTGTTGGACTTCAGAGATATTTCTACAAGTCCCAGCTGAAATTCATTCCAACACAAGACGTGTGAGCCATTTCTTCCCTACAAGCCCATTCTGACCAATAGGACTATTCTTAGAATCCTTTTCAAGAAGGGCTGGGGACAGCATACCGTCATTGTGTGTTTTACCGTGGCTCCCTCCTCTAAGCATGAGCCCCACCGTTTTCTTGAGGCTCCTGACATGGCCCGTCTTTTTTTTTTTTGCCAGCAATAACTCCACTTTTCAAGCTGGTTACCCCCCTCTGGGAACACCCCAGACCTACCACAGGAGTTCAGCTCTGTTCATTTCCACGTAGAGCATCAACCCCTTTAGGAAACATGGGATTTAAATCACCTTGCATCTTGCAGCCCCTCCTTCACCTACAATGGTCTCCAAAGAAATGGCCACAAACTTCTACCTTCAAAACACCACCAGAGATTCCTTAATGCTTTTTGGTCTTGGTGCTATGATTAACAAGAGCTGTCAATTTGTCATTACTCAAGCCACACCCCTAGGAGAGGAGGCAGGTGCATGTTCCCTGCTGGCCAGAAGGTGTCAGCTTCTTATTTCTGCTCTGCCATTGGCATGGGAGACAACTGCTCTACCACTGATTCACACCCCTGGCTCTCCTTTTACTTTTTGTTTTTAAGATAGCATCTCTCCAAGTTGTCAGGTCCAGCCTTGAATTGATGCTGTGGTTCCCAGAATCTAAACTCTCATTCCTCTTGCCTCCAGCTCCTGAGTAGCCAAGACCACAGGCCAGCACGCACTACAAGATGCTGCTCAGCAGCACTTTGCAATAGAAAACCAAAGTCCCCTCCAGTTGCTGCCCTCGAGGATCTCCTCCTGCAGACGGAGACATCTCCAGTGTGCAGATGAGAGCTGACTGCCTCAGCCTACTCCAGTGTCTGAGCACGCGATCATGTCACCTCGTACCATCACCCACATACAGCATTGATAGCATCAGGGGAAGAAATGAGCGGCTAGATTGGGAGAAAGTCTTCACCCTGCTACGTCATGCCTTTCCTGGCCTCTCTGTTTACTGGCTTTCTTGGTGCCTAGGGTCACCCCAGTATCCTCCATGAGTTTGGATATGCACAGCTGCCGTCCTTGCCTGCAGGGAACCTGAGGCCAATGGCAATGACATACACAAGGACAACTCATGAGCACTTCAGGAAAATGCTTGCGGAAGGGTACCTCCCACATACCTCAGGCTTCAGGAGACTTTCTGGAAGAGGCCACAGTGACAGAGGATAAAATATGGGTCAGAAGGGGAGAGTACATGAGGGTTTGCCGGCCAGCTACATCCTGGCTGGACAGGTATTCCAGATACCAACAGGAAGTAGATAAAGAGAGATGAACCCTCAGTATGGTTAGAGTGGACACCCACTGGGGATTTGTCTGGAACCAAAGTGGGTGGATGGAGTTGGACTCCTATGTGAATATGAACGTTCTCTATAGCCATTGTCAGGGCATATGGGCAGGTAGGTAGCATCCTGAAATGGTGGCAAGGAAGGCCTGGCTTCACTGGACTGTGGGTCTAAAGGAGGCAGCCTTTGAAACTTAACAAAGCTCTCATCTGTCTGACCATGGAGGTGGCCTGGGAATGAAATCATAGCTAGGTAGGGGCCAGGCCTGTTCCAAAAGTTTCATGGTCACCTGCGGTAAGAAGAGGGCCAGAAGCATCCAGGGGGGCTGGGCTCAGCTCCTGCTATGCAATGTGGGATCCTGCCTGGACCCTCACAGGACGTCTTCAGTAGACATGGAAGACTGCTCAGGAGTGAGACCTAGGACAGGGACTGATGGAGTGAGTGAAAAGCCTGCAAGTCCCTTCCAGGAGGCTGCATGGCCTTTACTTCCAGCCTCCAACTCCTTGATGCCAGCCCCGCCTAAATATACCACCCAAGGTAACTTCAAATTCACTTTGCCTCTTTCCTCTGCTTCTAGAGGGGCCTGCAATGCCAATGCTAGCCAAATAAGGCTGTAAACAGGTAGCTTCTAATACAGAGCTGGGTTTTCTTGCAGTTGTGGATGTGGGAAATCTGAGACCATGGTGGATTTGGTTCTTGTTCCTCTCTCACTGCTATGCAGCTTTCAGTGTCCCTGGCTTGGAGAAATACCACACTAGTCTTTGTCTCCTCTGCACACAGCCTCTCTGCGCACTTTCTGTCTGACCTCACTTCAGTCTGACCTCATCTAGTACGGACCCCATCCTATTTCCAGATGAGGTCACCTCCACAGGCACAGGGGTTAGGACACAAGCCTGCATGGTGGGACAGGAGCAGCACTTACCTCTCTGCACCTGTGTAGCCATTTGCCAAATCAAGAAAGTTTCCTTGGAGAAAAAGGCAAGCCATCCCTGAGATGGTGAGGGGGTGAGCTGTGAAACAACAGAGTCTCTGTTGTCCTTAACTGCAGACAGCAAGAAACCCCAAGTCTCTTGACTCCTACTCTTGTGGGATCCAGCTGCAGGCTTACCGAGGAGCCAGCTGCTGTCTTGCCTGGGGCCACCATTCCACACTGGGGAGGGCCTGAGCTAGGTGCACAGGGAGAGGTGTGGTAAGTCTCTGCAGGGGATCACCAGTCCAGCTTTGACTCTCATGGACCCCACAGCAGGCCACCAGCCCTGTCTCTAAGAAGGGGTCACATGGCAACCCCCTCAAGGGTTGTGGAGGGTTAAGTGGCAATGCTCTGGTTCTCAAGAACAAACACATAACTTTGTGTTGTTCTTGGCTTGGCTCTGCTCATTTGCAACTTCAGTAAGCAATACCTTTGGGATCCCTTTCAGGTATTTGAAGCTATTTGTCACCTGCCCAAACATTTATGCAGCCTCTCTAAACCAAATAGAGTTTGCCTTGCACCCCTGGGGAGCACCTTAGTCCCCAAGGCTCAGGGTGAACTTCAAAGTGGGCATTCCAATCAGGGTCTGGATAGTGGCACAATGATCCCTGATGGGTTCAATGGATGACTGTCATTGCCAATATTTTTTAGTATAAAACTGATATGTCATTGCATTGCCATCAAAAGATCCTAAAACTTTCCTTTAAGACATCAGGATCACGGTAAGAAGAGAGTAAGGGGAAAGATGGCCTAGGCTGTCTGGTTGGGTAGCTTAGGGAAGGTGGAAGTCCTGAACCACCTTGCCAGATTCTGCATGGGAGGTGTGAGGAGAGGCCATATTTAAACCTACAGCCTGGAGGGAGATTGGAATAGACATGGCAAGGCCCAGGCTGGAGCTGGAATGGTGAATGTAGGGGTGCCTGCTTCAGCCTCACTACTGAGACCTTAAAGGAAATGAATTTCTCTCCCTCTAATTCTGTCACCCCAGGAGTCCTGCCCACTGTAGCTTGGGTTAAGAGGCAGAGGCAGGAGGATTACAAGTTTGAAGATACTCAGGACTATGCAGCAAACAACACTATCAACAAGCAAACAACCCATCCCATAGTCTTCTGAATGGGGTCTGTTCAAACAAAACAGCACTAGCTCCAAACAAGAGCCAAATGTGAGTGACCAAAGCCAGTAACCACGGGGTCAGGCCCTGAATGACATGGTTAAGTGGACCTTCATTGTCACAGAACAAAAGATAATCATAAATCAGCATATTCAGCAAATGCATTGGTGGGGACATCAGGAAATGGGTTACAGAAAGGAAGGAAATCTCTGTTATGGGTCTCAGATATTATCTGATGACATCCTTAATATATCCCAAAAATTTAACTGGTGGTTCAAAGATCAGACACAGAGGCTGGTGATAAGTGACCATGGAAGGGACTAGAGATAGCCCAAAATAATTTTTTGATTGTTTTTGTTGTTGCTTGTTTGTTTTTCCAAGACAAGTTGTTTTCTGTGTAACAGCTCTGTCTGTCTTGGAACTTGCTTTGTAGACAACAGCAACTTATACCCTTAGAAATACCTTGATTTTTTTTTAATACTAAAAGTAATTTATTTAAACTCTAGCTTTTGTTGGCCAGTTCAATTCTATAATTATAATTGCATTGTAATTATAATACCACACACGGAGTTATCTAAATTCTAATGTTAGAGAAAATTTTTTAAACACCCAAATTATTAAGAGTCTTGTAGCTAATATTTTCATCTGTCCTATGATTTTGGTAGAAGCTACAGTATACAGTTCAGAAGAGTAAATGGACAGCCACATTACAGAAGAAATAAGATTTATAGGTTATTATTATAGGTTTCTGACTAACAAAATTGTCTTTTCTTCATGAAGCAAATATTTCTAGTAACAAAGGTGGGGATGAAAGTTATACTCTTGACAAATAAGGATATTGAATTTTTCTTACCTTCCAAGAAAGGGAGTAGAGTCCCAACAGATGGTGCTCTGTAATATTGTCCATATACTTCTTATTGGCAAAATATGGCTATTTTGATAGCTGTCAAATCTAGCTGTGCTAGGTGCATATTTTTGTGACTTATTTTATGTGCAGTGGTGTTTTTTCTGCATGAGCATCTATGTAAGAGTGTTGAATCCCCTGGAACTGGAGTTATAGACAGTTGTGAGCTGCCATGTGGGTGCTAGGACTTGAACCCAGGCTTTGTTCTGGAAGAGCAGTCAGTGCTCTTAACCACTGAGCCACTCTTTCTAACTGGTGCATCTTGAAGACTCATTTAACTTGGAAATGTGAACTACTGAAGTCACTGCTGTGTTACCCATGCCTTGTGTGAGGGCTTTGTGGGTTCCAGACTTTGACACAAGTATATGTACATTTACATCAACATTCCTCAAAGTATAAGGGAAGGAAGCTCATCCCACCCCTAGTTCCTCCTTTTAGAGACAGATGCTCCTTTTAGCAGGTCCTCTGCTGTGGATTCTTGGCCAGGTTTTCACCTTCTCCGACACTCCATTCCCCAAGTAGGGTCTGAAAGCTCCGTGCCAGGGGCTGGGACCCTGGTCGGCTGCTCTATGGAAAGGCAAATACTCCCATCCACAAACCACTACCACAACGTGCTGGCTTGGGCTGTTGCACAATATTTTATCTTGTGGGTTCTGAGCTATTTTGGGAGTATACCTCTGTGGCATTATGCAACAGCCATGTAGAAAGGGTTAGTGACCCCTTCGTGATGCCACAGCCTGGCAGAGTACTTTATCTCTTGCCAGTGGTGCTCTTGTGTGGTCTTCTCCTCTCCCACTGCCATGTGCCCCACACCACGCAGGGTTCAATGTTCTCTGGACACAAGACAGATGCAGGCCTGTGCTTGAGGCCCGATGGTCATGACCACATGACTTGAATACTTCATGTATCAAGTCCCAAGCATGGGGAGGGACATTTTAGTGTGAAGAAGAGGGGGAGAAATAAGGACAGAAGAAAAGCAGAGAAAATATAATAATAACACCATGGATTTCTGAGGACGGAGGGATAGATTGCTGAGGGGAAATAAATGGAAATACACAGCCTAGCTGTTTAACTTGGTTCCTGCCTGGCACAACCCCATGCCTGCACATTATCTTTATTCCTGCTTTTTTGGGAGGAAAGGGCACTCAGGCATAAAGTGAGCATCTCAAGGCCACACAGCCAGCTATGACAGAGCTGAGACTTGAACCCAAAGAGTCATCCCCCTGACTCTTAAGTTATAGCGGGAAACGTGGAACATTTGCGGCAGATTTGAGCTTGCTTCTTCAACACACACACACACACACACACACACACACACACACACACACACACACACACACACACACACACGACAGAGAGTTGGGGGGCACTTTGGGAGAGCCAGGCTAGAGTCTAGACAAGCTGAGGGAAAGCCTCACAGTGCACAGTGCTCCAACTAGCCCTGTACTGGCTACTTTTATGCCAACCTGACATACACGGGAAGGAGCTTCAATTGGAAAATTGCCTCCATAAGATCAGGTTGTAGGCAACGCTGTAGGGTATTTTCTTAATTAGTGATTGATGGGTGAAAGCCCAGCTCATTATGGTTGATGCCATTCTTGGGCTGGTGGTCCTGGGTTCTATATGAAAGCAGGCTGAGCAAGCCATGAGGAGCAAGCCAGAAAACAGCGCCCCTACAAGGCCTCTGCATCTGTTCCAGCCTCCAGGCTTCTGCCCTGTTTGTGTTCCTATCCTGAATTCCTTTGATGATGAACTGTGATATGGGAGGTGTAAACTGAATAAATCTTTTTCTCCTCGAGTTTCTTTGGTCACAGTGTTTCATCAGAGCAATAGTAACCCCAAGACAAGCCCTCTTACATGGATCACAGTGTTTTTTTCTATTTTAAAGCAAATATGAAACACTCCTCCAAATTCCATGGTCTTCAAGGATGAGATACAAGTCTTTGTGACATTTTAAACCTTGAGGAGGCACAGATGCTGAGTGCGATTGTCAGTCTGCTTTCCATGGTGGTTTACACTCTGCTCGGGTCTTGGGACTTTCACAAGAAGTCCAGTGAATGTCTAAGGCAGAGCTGAGGTGCAAACTGGGAAACACTCCTTATGCTTATTTTCTGATTGTTTGCCAAATATTCAGGTTAGCTACTCCTCAGATGCCTCAGATGCTTGCCTGGTCTCATACCTGCTGGAGAAGGTGAAATACCAAACTTATGACCTAGCTGCCAGCACCAAGCCCTCATGTGCTTGGGCCTGGGGTGAGGCAGGGCATCATGGAAGCATACGTCAAGAAACTGCTCATCTCATGGCCAGAACATACAAAATGAGAAGATGGAGTCCCACAATTCCATCCCTCTAGACCCTACCTCCTGAAGGTTCCACCACCTCCTGACTGCTCCAAGATGAAGGCCAAATCTGAGCTCAAGTCTGTGGAGCATAGTCCAGACCTTAACCCCAGCAGGATTTAAGACAACACAAGTGTCTGCTCTCAGCTCTCGAGGCCATGAAATCCTGTTACCAGGGCTGTTTTCATGAATGTCCCTCCCCAACTCAGGGTAAAACTTAAATGAGCATCACACAGTACTAAAGGTGAGGCTTTAAAGAAACATCATGGACTAATGCCATCCCTGGGAGTGGGTTGGTAATCTTGGGAATGGGTTGGCTATAATGGGAGTGGATTAGTTGTTATGGATTAAGGTTGATTATTGATGAAATGGATTAGTTGTCATCAGAATGGGTTAGTTATCATGGGAAACAGATGGTTATCATGCGAGAAGGTTGGTAATCACAGGAGTGGGTTAGTTATAGGAGTGGATCCCTAACGAACAGGATGAGTCCAGCTGACTTTCTTTCTTTGCATGCCACTCACTTGCTCTCTTCCATGTTATGATGTAACACAAAGGTCTTCATCAACATCCCTTCCCTGGATCTTGAGTATTCAACCTTCAGGCTGTGAGTTAAGCCTGTTTCTACCATGCATGGTTGCCAGAATAGGAGGCTCCAGCGGCAGCAGCAACAGCATGCAGCCAACACCCATCCCAGCTTCTTCCTGTCTCCAGGTGCTTCTTGAAAGCTTTGGTACTGATGTACATTCTGGTGCTGGCTTCCGACTCTATGTGACCTTCTCCTGATGTATTCCAGTCCTAACGTTTTCTTTTGAAGGGGTATCAGTCATACTGTGTTAACTCATACATTTTCCAACCTGGCCTCTCTTCCCTTAACTATATCTATAAATGTCCGTTCTCCAAATGAGTCCATAGGCACATGTGTAGGGTGTTCCTTCAGTGCACCACAGGACTTAGTGGATGAGCACCGAGGCCAGAGTGCACTGGTGCCCTGGGCTGGCAGGGTCTGTGAAGGGTTTACATAAGTTTTGTACATGGGAGTCACAGTGTATGGTGGTCACAGCTGGAAATCATAAACTATTCAATGTTCCTTGACTAGGACAATGTGGAGGTGCCTGGATTTTATCCAGAGGGGAAACTGAGGTAGGCAGTTGAGCCTTAGGACTCATGGTAGTGTTGGTTTTGGTGACTGGACCTTTCTGACACTCAAGGCTTATTCAACCTGTGGCATTTAGGCCACAAGCATACCAAGCTATAGACGCCACTCAACAAAACATTGCAAATTTACTTAATATATTATAAGAATGTTTTGTCATTTTTTTTTAGTAACTCCATTGTATGATTCTTAAGGGTGACCTTTATAGACAGCATCTGTCAATGTCAAATGGTTGGACATGCCTGCCAGGGTGTAGACTATCTTAGAAGCAATCGGAACAGGAGTCCACAAGAGTGTGGGTGGCTATAATCTCCAATGCTGGCTCAGGGTCAAACCTTTTCCAGAGGGCTGGGGGAAGGGCACTGAGATTTTACCCTACCAAACTCTGTGCTTACTTCTGATTGCTTTTGTTGATTGTGTTGTTGCCCTTGCTGTGTGAATTAGGCTTGTATCAAACTTGCGGCCCCTCCTCCTGCCTCTGCCTCTCAAGTGCTGGGCCTCCAGACTAGGTGAACACCCCTATGCCCAGGTGATTTTCTTTGCTTCAAGTTACTCCTCGCTATCTAAGAGAAAATGATTTTATTTTTTTTAATATTCATTTATAAACTGGGTGTGATGGTACAAGCCTTTAATCCCAGCACTGGGGAGGCAGACACAGGTGGATCTCTGAGTTTGAGGCCAGTCTGGTCTACAGAGTGAGTTCCAGGACAGCCAGGGCTACACAGATTTAAAAGAATACAGTTTCCGTGTAATTATTTCAGGTATAAAGCTAGCTGTGCGGGTGGCCGGGTGCCAGGAACGTAGCCTGCCGCTCTTCTTACAACAGAGTGGCACCCAACATGATAATGAACTCCACGTAAAACCTGAGAAGGCTTAAAAAGGAGAGAGAGAGAATTTAAGACAGCTTTTTGCAGTTTATGGGTTGCGTGCTGCAAAGAAATTGTCCTGACTCAACAGCAGGAAAAAACTGGCTGTTTTAAAATGCCGGCTTTCTGGGCTGTGTCCCATCGCGATCTCTGTCTGGCTCCTGTGGGAGACAGAGATTTTGAATGGAGCATTTGGAGTAAACTGCTATGGCTTGCTTGATGGCAATGTGGACTGCTGTGTTCCTGGAACTGTGTGTGGCTCAGGGGCACCAAATGGCTCTGAGGCAGGAGCGGCTCAGCTCCTCCATACTGAACTGTGCTGGTCTCAGCCAGGAACTACCGTAATTACCATAATAACAGCTCAGTTAAGGTTTCGACTGGGCAGGACACAGGCGGTACCGTATTACCTGTACATGGTGCAACTTCAGTTTTTAAGAAGTGCTTAACATTTTAAGAAATGCTCCTGGATAATAAAAAAATTACGGATTCACAATAAAACAGATTTCAGACATAGAAGACCTCTATGGGTCACAATGTTGGATGAGTGTGTACGTAGGCTTGAGAGAGAAAAAAATAGAGAGAGAGAATGAAGTTAATGCCCTTAAAAAAGGGGGGGGGTAAAGTCTTTAAAGAGACAGAGTACATAGTTATAGATTAAAAGAAATAAAGAAAAATAAGCCATGTAAAAATGGAAAATTCACAGAGAGTCTGGATTATGTACATTGTGTTTTCTTTAAAATTTTTGACTATGAAGAAGCTAAGTACAGAGAGACATTTCATTATATGGGCTGCCAAGTGGAACCAGAATGGATATCATGAGGGTATGACTTCAAAATTTGGATCTAAGGATATGATGCTTTGGAAAGGGTCTTCTTTTGTTTTCACAGAGGTCATCCTGTGGACTGAGTCTATCCCAATATGTATGGTATGATAGACCACGCCCTCCTGAGAGGTTGCTGTAAACACCCTCAAAAAATTACTTCACTCAACTGCCGACTGAGATGAACCTGGCAGACAGGTTATCCCATAAAAGACCTGAATAATAGCGCCCCCATTCATCAGGAAGCTGTTTGGAGAGAAAAAACTGCGCCCATGTTCCCAAATATTGCTTATAAATGTTCTTTTACATTTAAAGGGGGATATGATATAGATATGAATAATTTGCATTGGTGTGTAATTTAAGGTCAATTTTGTTATATGTATATGTATTTCTGATCTTGATTAAGGTTTTGTGATTTTAGTTCATTTAAAAATGTACTGTATAATTAGAAATGTAGGTTGTTAATGGATAATCATAAATAATAGTCAAGCTTGTAGTCATGTTAGTTAGATTTTCTAGATATATAGAGATATATTTCAATTAGATAGGCATTCTTCATATCTTTCAAAGACTACAAAACATGACATTTAAGATGTTTTAATAACTTAGGACTTTTCATGACAATGAGACACGTCTGCTCCTGGCAGTACCAATCTACTTCAAGAGGAAGATGGGCATTGAAGAGGCTCCTTATGGAGTTTGATAGCCATTTGGACAAGAAACTGCTCTTGCCTGGACTGTTGCATAAACTGGACACAGAGAACCCGCAGAAAGAAGACCGCTGAATTTGCCTATAGGTGAGATGTTCTTTTGGGGTTCCTGATTCATGAAAGAGTCTGGGAGACATTCTGCAGGATACAGCAGATAGTGACTGAACTGTCTTTAAAATTTCCTGCTTCATGGAAATGTCTGCTGGATACTATGGGCCTGTAGGCCAAAGATGGATGCCCCAATGGTACAGAGAAACTTTGGGTGACTGTCCAGGCAGCGAGATGTCTCTGTCATTTCTAAAATTTTAGAAGTTACTTACTTCTTGTTTGCTTAGGTAATATTATATCCTTCTGGAGTCTTTGATGGAGTTGAAGAATGGATAGTTATAGTTTTCCTTAGTTATGATAAAAGATAAAGTAGATATAAATATTGTAACTGTAATTCTTGCTTTACAACTGTTTTGTTATGTGTAATTTTACTATGTTAAAGTGAAAACCTTTCTTTTTTGTTTAAACAGAAAAAGGGTAAATGTGGAGGTGGGTCTTGTAATCTTATCTGTTGCTTTCATTGGTTAACTAATAAAGAAAACTGCTTGGCCTGATAGGACAGAAAATTAGGTAGGAGGAGTAGACAGAACAGAATGCTGGGAGAAAGAAAGCCGAGTCAGTGAGTCGCCATGATTCTCCCACTCCAGACAGATGCAGGTTAAGATCTTTCCTGGTAAGCCACCTCATGGTGCTACACAGAATATTAGAAATGGGTTGGATCAATATGTAAGAGCTAGCCAATAAGAGGCTAAAACTAATGGCCCAGGCAGTGTTTAAAAGAATACAGTTTCTGTGTAATTATTTCAGGTATAAAGCCAGCCGTGCGGGCGGGCAGGTGCCAGGAACGTAGCCCGCGGCTCCTCTTACAACACACAGAGAAACTCTTTCTTGGAAAATGAAAATTAAAGATTTATTTTTAATTGTGTGCATGTATGTTTCAGTACATGAGCGCGCGAGAGAGAGAGACCCCAACAGAGGCCAGAAGAATCCCTGCACTGAAGTTACAGGTAGTTGTGAGCCAGCACATGAGTTCTGGAAACTATAGTTGGGTCCTCTGGAAGAGCAGGCAGTGCTCTTAACTGCTAAGACATTGCTTCAATCCTAGCAAATGATTTTTTTTCCAAATATTTATTTATTTATTGTGTATACAATATTTTGTCTGTGTGTGTGTCTGCAGGCCAGAAGAGGGCACCAGACCTCATTACAGATGGTTGTGAGCCACCATGTGGTTGCTGGGAATTGAACTCAGGACCTTTGGAAGAGCAGGCAATGCTCTTAACCACTGAGCCATCTCTCCAGCCCCCTAGCAAATGATTTTAAATAACGAAATACTGCAAGTAATATCAGGGACCTGGGATTGGTAGATGACTGTCTTGAGGCTCAGAATATATAACCCAAATAAGGCTCCTGAGCACAGTGCCTTCTGCAGCAGACACAGACAACTGGGAAAACATCAGGAGAAGGAGGTCCAGGCTTTGATGTCCCTCCTTCCCCTCTGGCAGAGCCCCGGGGTGCACCAGAGGAATGGTGCAGGGGACACAGGCTGTCTGTGAGTGCACAGCCTCAACCCTCCCATGCTCCCCATCATCGCTATAATCTTTTCATTTCTCTGAGTCATTCATTGCTGAATCAAACTCGGCATGAAGTCACAGCTAATCCGGCCTTTACATCTTCATTTCCAAAGGTCAAAGCTGGCTAAGTAGGAAAGAGAACTTGGTATGTGAGCTTGAGGACCCGAGTGTGTATTCCAGGTGCCCCCCTGCCCCCCATGTGTGTGTGCGTGTGTGTGTCTGTGTGTCTGTGTGTGTGTGTATCATTGTCTTCTCCTCTGTCACTCTTTCTTTCTCCTCTAGAATTAAAGGTGCTTTGTCATTTCTTTGTGATAGGGCTGATGTTTTGGTTTTGCTTTTCTCCTTTAGACTGGTTGAAGCCAGGAGAGAGGGCTTACTGACTTTCTCAAAGACATACCTTCAACTTTCAAGACACTCCCAGAGCCAGTTAAGCTTATCTGAGAGTCTTTACCTGGTGGTGGGAACCTGTTCTTTGAAAAGTTTTTCTGCCTCAGTGTCAACAGCAACTCTTAGTCACAGCGTAAATTATTAACCAGTTCTATAGAAAAGGGCACGGAGCGCACACTGCACACCTACCAGCACCAGCGGTGGCTCACTAAGTGTTGGCCTGGGGGCTGTGTGCAGGCAAGACAGTTTACAATCTAGAAAGACTTAGATTTCAAAGCAGGTTCTTAACACCTATTGTCCATTTGATCAAGAAATCCTGCAGTTCAGGAAAGGCCTTTCTTGAGGATAGAAAAATCCAGTATCAACCAGTCCTTTCTGTCCCCAGTGGCTTTGTTTTCCTTTAAGGTGGCTGCCTTCTCCTGTCTTTGTGCTAATTATCAACCAGCATTAGGTATCACCTGGCAGGATAGAAATGGTCCAAGCACGTCACAGCCCTCCTTTCGTTGCTAGGCAATGACTCCTTCACCTGAGATGGACAAAATGGGTCAGGAGAGATTCCAGAAAGAAGCCTCTATTTGAGGTTAGTGTAGTGGCCCCTGGAAAGGAGACAGGACAGGGGAGATTCTCTTGGGACCACCCTCTCAAGTGACTTCTTTGTTCATTCTTCTTCCTAGTCCTCAATTCAATGTGCTTGACAAAGACAACCCTGGGTGTGGCTCAGTGTGTGTTACCTAGTACTGTCCCCTGAGAGGAATTCTGCCCCATCTACTGGCTCATCATTCAGCCTTCACCTCATTACATAGGTGATTGCTCAGACTGCTCAACTTGATGCTCCCAGTCTCAGTAATAAAAGCTTTCGAGTGTTTGCATTCAAGTTTGGATGCTCCTTCTGCGGTGCTGAGGCCAGCATCTTGCACCAAGAGACCCAGCACAGGAAGGACAGGGGAAACACAGTCAGTCTTTGGTTACACAAATCTTGTTTGAATGCCAGTCCTGCTGTTTACTGACCAAGCCACAGTGGGCACTTAAAACGTGTTGGCGTCTTTGTTTTCTCTTGTTTGAAAAAGTAGGCACTTTCTCCTAGGAAACAGCCCAACAGAAACACAAGCTGCACAACAAGCATGTTATATAGGCTGTAACTACAGTAACAAAAAGAAACAATGAAAAGAAACAAAATGGATATTGTTGATAGGTCAATGGGAGCCTGGGAAGATGGTTCGGCAAGTGAGGCCATTGATGTGCATGCCCGATAGCCTGAGTTTGATCCTCAGATTCTGCATGGGCATACACAAAAAATAAAGGTAATGTTTCAAAGGTTGAATGATATTATTTTGGCAGAACAAGGCAGCCAGGCAATGGTAGCTCACACCTTTAATCCCAGCACTCAGGAGACAGATGCAGGCGGATCTCTGTGAGTTTGAGGTCAGCCTGGTCTACAGAGTGAGTTCCAGGACAGCCAGGGCTACACAGAGAAACTCAGTCTCTAAAAACAAAAAAACAAATAAATAACAAACAACAACAGCAAAAAAGAACAAGGCAGGGCTGGAGAGATGACCCAGTGGTTAAGAGTGTATATTGCTCTTCCAGAGGAACATAATTAGATTCCCCGTACCCACATGAAGCAAGCAACTCATAACTGCTCCAGGGAATCGGGGATCTCTGGCCTCATCTGGTGAGTGTGTGCACACACAATTTTATTTATTTATTTTAGTTTTTAGAGATAGGGTTTTTCTGTGTGTCCTTGGCTGTCCTGGAACTCTCTCTGTAGACCAGGTTGACATTGAACTCACAGAAATCCACCTGCCTCTGGCTCCAGAGTGCTGGGATTAAAGGCCTGTGCCACCACAGCCTGGCTACACACCCACATTATTTAAAATAAATATTTTTTTTTAAAAAAAGAACAAGGCAAAGCTTGTGTGTGGATATGGCAAGAAACAAGCCTTTTCTGAGGAGGGTGGACTGGCCCAGGAGAAGCACAGGTCTCCACTCTCCGTGGACAGACAACAGCCGACGCTGCTGAAGAGACACAGATGGAAACATTCGTGCACTTGAAACAGTCGCAGTGAGACTGACCAGGGCTCAGTAGCTGCTGCCTAATCCATGCTTCTGGTAGGATCTAAACGATGAAGACAAATAAGAGTTCCTGCAGTGTCCAGGGAAAGCGTGTGGGAGACTCACCCTTATTATTGTTTTGCTTGGCGCCTGGGGGTGTAGCCCAGCTGGTAGAATGTTTGCCTACCACTACATAAAACTGAGTATTGTGATTCACACCTATACTCCCTGCACATAGGGAGGTGGAGGCAGGAGGAGCTGTGTTTGGGAGTAGGCTCAGCTACATAGCAAGTTCAAAGCCAGGCTAGGTTGCATGAGGTCCTGTCTTAAGAAAAATAGTGACTTGTTATTACTCTTTTTTGAGCCAGTGTCTCCTACAGGCCAGGTTGACTTCCACCTTGCTATGTAGTAAAGGAAGACCTTGAATTTCTACTCTCCTTCCCTACCTCCCAAGTGCTGGGAGTACAGGCATGTACCACCTACAAGTTCCTTTAAATTTAGCACATCTCTCCTTGGACGCCACTTATTTAGAAAAGTGCAGAAAAGTAACCTTTGTCTCATGAAGTTTCTCACATGCTGGGTTTGCCACTTGTGTTGTGTTAGACATTCCTCAAATTTACTGTTTTATGTACAACAAGAGGTTCCCTAGAGACTGGCCAGATATAGCCTCGGCTCTTATGAATTACGCTGCCCAGAAGACAGCTTGGTTCTTCTAACTGGCAAGCTCTGAATGTCCTCATCCTTCTCCTTCTAAGCCCTGGACACCTGACCAAGCCATTGGCCCCACCTGTGAACCCATATGCACTCAGCCCTTTGCTCGAGTTCAGCCTAAGAGCTCTCAGGCTCACCGGACACCTTCTTCAACCTGTGTTTCAAGGACAGCAGCTCCCAACCTCACATGCTGAGCCCAGCTTCATCTCCTTTGCTATGCTCTGGTGGCAGAGGTGCTAATCTGATCGGGAAGGCTCTGGGTCAGAGCTGTCTATCTGACACCTTGCTGTGTTCTTGAACTAGTATGTTGGCTCCTGGAGTAGAGTTGGGGACACCCCTTGGTTGACTTGGCAGAAGTCTGTAAGCATCCTTTAGGTTTCATCTGGTTCTTGCAGAGGTCAGACTAGAAAATTAAAGGGGGTGTTGTAGAGGCTGCACCCAAACCCTGTAGGTTGTCAGAGTGGCAAAGATGTCCGCCCTCCCCCAGGTTGCTATGGTTGCTATGCAGGTGTCTTAGGAAGTGGGCAACACTCTCGTGTTTATAGAAAGTGGATTTACTGGCATGTCACTTTCCAACTGAAAAATCAGAACAAAGAGTTGGGGATGCAGCCAAGCTGGTAGAGTGCTTGCCTGGACTGCAGGAAACCCAGCACCCTGCATAAACCAGGCATAGTGGTGCACGCCTTCATTCCCAGAACCCAGGAGGTAGAGACAGGAGAGTCAGAAGCTCACAGTTGCCCTGGACTACAGAGCCAGTTTCAGGTCAACCTAGTCTACATGAGACCTTGTCTTTAAAAAGGAGGTGGGTAGTGGTGGCGCACGCCTTTAATCCCAACACTTGGGAGGCAGAGGCAGGTGGATCTCTGTGAGTTCAAGGCCAGCCTGGTCTACCAAAAAAAAAAATCTGAGCAACAAAAAAGAAAGGACAAATCAGAGAGAGAAAGTAGGAAGGAATCAAACCTGGGTGGCTAAGTGAGGGCCATTGCCACCCACAATGGTGCCAGCACGGCTCCCAGGACACGGGAGGTAGTGGGGCTGAGGTAGGACGTATGCATCCACACAATTTTAACAACTAGCTTGCAAAATTCCTGAGAATTTCATAACCGCTTCTTGCTCACCAGACAAGGGCAGCTCCAGCTGGGAAGAACCTACCAGCTGTGGTCACTTTGCCCTGCGGAGTCCACGACCTGAGAATTGTTTGCAGTCACCTCCTGAGATTCCTACACAGAGAACTGAGTCTGCCCAGACCCCACCACACCACATGTTTTCTTTTCTTCCAGGGCTGATGGCTTTATTGTGGTTACCTTACCATGGCTTTTACTTTTAATTATTTATGTGTGTGTGTGTGTGTGTGTGTGTGTGTGTGTGTGTGTGTGTGAGTGAGTGAGAGAGAGAGAGAGAGAGAGAGAGAGAGAGAGAGAGAGAGAGAGAGATGTGGGGGCATCAGAGAACAACTTTGTGGAGCTGATTCTCCCTGCCCTACTTTATGTTGGTTTGGGGGAATCAAACATAGACCACTGGGCTTTTTCACACCCCAACCCCCTGCCTGTCCTTCATTTGTCATTGTGTCCTGGAGATGGCTCTGCAGTAGCAATGCAGGACAGCTATTCCTGGGCTCTTTCTGAGAACATAACCCAGTGCTGAAACACCTGACTAGCATGCAGCAAACCATAGGGTCTAGTCTTAGCACCACAAAAAACCAAAATGAAACAAAAGCCTCCTGTAGCCCATGAAGTCAGTCTGCTGAGGACTGGCTGCTTCAGTTCACAGCACCACGCAGAGAGAGGATTCGCTAGAGGGTGTCATTTGATAATTCTGCCAGCAGTTGGGAGAAGTGCCGGGGCTTCTTTGCTGATTTCCTCTCTGCCTAGGGGCTCTGGGGGACTGTGGGTGTGTGATTTCAGTAGACTTCTTCCAGGCCCCCCGGGGCTGGGGAGTTTCCATAGGTAGTGCAGCAGCCTGCCTGGCTTCAGCTGCACCCCAGCTGCAGCAACTGCGGAGCTGCGCACTCTGGGTCTGTGGACTATGCAAGGGTCCTGGGTAGTTTGCCTCACAGCAAGAACGACAGGACTGGTATGAACTCAGTGGGTTCAAAGTGACCTGGTTCAAGCTAATGCTGGGTGTACCCTTGTGCTTCCGGTGAAACAGAAAATGGGATGGTTAATATTGACTCAACAGGACAGAATCTAGAACCACGTAGGACATAAACTTCTGGGTATGTCTGTGAGGGAGTGTCTAGGTTAGGCTAACTGAGGCGGGGAGATCACTCTAAATGTGGGCAGCCCTGAGCCATGGGCTGGTCTCTCAGACTGAGTGGAAAGGAGAAGCAAGCTAACTGCCAGCATTCGTCTCTCTGCTTCCTGACTATGGATGCAAAGTGACCAACAGCTTCAAACTCTGCCTTCGTCAACTTAAACTGTGAGACAGAATAAACTCCTTCTGCCTTAAGTTTCCTCTGTTGGGTACTTTGTCACAGCTACAGGAAGTGACTAAGATGGGAAGGAAAACAAAGCACAAAAGAAGGGAACACAAGTGACCATCCGCGCTGAAGTGGCAGTCACTTGGACAGTCTCCTCTCCTCCCCTCCCCAGCCCTGCCTGGCAGGTGCTTTCAGCTAAGGTGGGGCTGGGTAGTCCCAGAACAGCAGGATTCCCATTGATAACAGAGAAACCCACTCAGGAGAGGCAGAAGCAGAGTCGTCACCCACCTCCACCTGTGCTACCCAGCTCTGTGATGTCCGTGGCCCATCCCTTCCAGTCACACTCTTTAGTATACCACAGAACTCCAAGGCTACCTCATAAATACAGCCAAGCCCAGGTTCCCCATGAGCTAGGACCATTCACCTGTAAGTTACAGGAACCCTGACTAGCCTGGATGTCATAACAACACAACACACTTGACTCACAAAATGACAAGGCTCATGGTGGACAGTCCAGCGCTGTGGGAGGAGCCGATTCCACTAGGAATCCTTGGTCTTTTTCTCAATACACAGCTTGTATTCATTCATCTTCATTTCTCAGAATATTGCTTCACGATCACAACATAGCTGCTGCAGATCCAGACGTTACTTCTGTGCCTCAAAGGGAAAGACAGAACGGGAGAAAGAGAACACTGTGAGTCTCAGGAAAGCAGAAATTTCTCCCAAAATTTGTCAGAAGTATCCTGTGGCTACTCCTAGATGAGATTTTTGTTTTTTTTTTTAAGCCAGGCCTGATACCTACCTCTGGAGATAACAGTGTAGCCAAGTTCACCAAGCCCAGGGCATTGGGAGCTACTTGGCAGGCAGGAACAAATAGCCCTTGGCTTTAAGTGACCAGGTTCTATCCTTGGTCCCTTGTACAGTTGGCATCTTTTTGCATATATCTTGCTAACCTGACTTTTTTTTTTTAACCAAAGGTCAGTGGCAAGTGGCCTGTTACTCCTTGCTAGCCCCCTCTCAGCGGCTCCTCCTACTTGATATCTCTTCCCATGGAAGAGCCTGCCTGACCTCAGTTACTCACCACCATTATTCCGGGAACCCACTTAGGTGACCCATTTTTAGGGACAGCTCATGCTGAAACTCTTGGTCTGGATTTCCAAACCAAGGCCTGGCCTTCTTCCTTGTGGTGAAAGGGACCAAGATCCAAAGTTGTGGTAAAGTGCCAAAGCTCAGGAGGAGTCAAGGCTGTCTGGAAACATTGGGTAGGTGAAGAATTGTTCCATTATTCCAGGCAGATGGCCCAGGTGGCTGTGTGAGGCCCTCTGTGGATCCCTCAGGAAGCTCAGAGACGACTGGCATTGCTCTGGACACAGACTCAGACTCTCTTCCTCCCTTCTCATTTTGCAGAAATCTGTGAGCCTCAGACCCTGTAGCCCAAGGCAGATATGTGATTCTCAATCCCATGACCATCCACATGGGAAGGTGGACCTGTTCCCAAAGTGCTAGCTGCTGAGCAAGCCATAGACAGGCACCATGTTAGTCTCCCTATCCAGAAAGTACACACAGGGCGCTGGCTGGTGTGAGTCAGCTAGGAAAACTGCCCTTACTTCCGTCTTGTTGTTTGACCTCTTGGATTGATCCTCCAGTGTGGGCCACCATTTTAACAGGAAGAGGAAGAGGAGGATGGAGAAAAAGAAGAGGAAAAGAGAAGCGACGAAGAGACAGAGGGAGAGGAGAGATCTCTCTTCTCCCTTGTAAGCAAGCATTGGCCTCTTGTCTCTGTGGCTTCTCACAGGCTTCCAGTCCCTCAGGTTTCAGCATTCCCTACACACTCCGGCATCCGTGTGATTTCAAGCATCCCTAATGTGGCTCATCTGCTGGAGCCTGGGACTGTGCTGAGTTTGCCTTTATGACTCCATGGTTCTTCATGGCCCCTTTCCCCTGATGCACTCTGGAGGTTCTCAGCTGGAGCCCATCTGCACAGGGCGAACCAAGTTCTCTTGAATGGTAGAGAGTCATAACCCATAATGTGCTGTTCACCTTCTATCTAGGCTGACCTGGAAGAACCTCTAAGTGGCTGCTTTTCTGCAGAACTCTGGACCTGGCTATTCACAGGGTGTTGAGGAAGCTGTGTTCATTTTGCTTCCAGGACCACTGTGCCATTAGCTCCTGTCAATCATTGTGACTCACTATGGATTTCCCAGTATCTTCATATCTGTTCCCATGTTTCTGGCTTTCCCAGGGGACAGCAGAGTATGGCATGGTTCCTCTGACCCCTGGCATGTTACTTGGTAGAACTGTCTAGACAGACTAAAGAACCATGTCACTGTTAGTGGCTACATGTGGTGAGGAGATCAGTAAGATGCAGGGGTTTTTGAGCTTGGAGTTCTCTACAGATGAAAAAAACAGTCTAGATAGCAGAGGCCAGCCTCCAATCCCTGATCTTCCTACCTCTACCTCCCAAATGCTGGGTTATGATTTGGGTACCATGGCCAGCTAAGGAGATCCATAGTTCTGGCCTTTGACCACCTGTGAAGAGGGTGTCCTGCCTTCACACAGAACCTGCTTGGGAATTCAAGTGCCCCAGTCCTGTTTCTGACCTACTCCCTGCCCTGAGCAGCAGGGTGACTTTGTGAGCAGAGCCTGCAGTCTCCCTGGGCCCTGGAAGGAAGCCAGGAGCCTGAACCCACAGGAAGTTCCGGGTCCCAACCACTACAGAAAAGACAGTGTATACAGCACCCTGCTCCCTTTGCTTGGGAACAGGCTACTGCTGGAGCAGTCAGTCCTTGGCCCTTACCTGCCTCCTTCCCTAGCTGGCTCCTGCACCCCTGCTTGGCTCCTGGATAAGCTGGGAAGTGCAAAGCCAGGGCATCTGGCCTCCACCTCAGCGTTTCGAAATCCTAACTACATGGCAGACCCACCAGAGAGGACCAGAGGACTTGCTTTATGTTCTGTGGGTCTCATTTTACACATCCCAATGCTACTTATTTGTTTGTTTATCTAAAGTAGTGATTCCATATAAAGAAGTGAACTGACTTTGCAAGTTCTGAACCTTCCAGAGCAAGAGCTGGAAGCGCATGTGTATTATAGACATTGTTCACGGGGAAAGACATTTGCCCGTAGTTCTAGGAACTGAATCACAAGTGATTACAAGTGGCTTGCCTGGCTCTTTGTTTGGGAGTGGAGGTAGCCTTTGCCTACCCCCTTGAGCCTGCTGTGCTCTCACATCCTCCCTGTCCCAGTAAGCAAGGTTGGTCTGTGCGGCTGGCATGTGGCAACCCTGCCAGCCAGTGGGAGCACCGTGCTTGTGGAAATGCTCAAACCCTCTTCTCACTCACAGGCACTGCCACAGTAGATTCTACTGCCCTGTGAACACAGGAAGAAGTGCTGGGTGTCTACTGCTCACACCCAAAATCAGGGCCGCCCCTCACTCCTTTCTGTCCCCCACTCTTGCTGATGCGGAAGCCCTACCTTTCCCCAAGCCTCTGCCCACTCCAGCCCCAGGTCAGACTCCTGTTCCTGGCAGTCACCAGGTCAAGGTGTTGTACCCACTGGGCAATCATTCTGCCCTCTGGGCAGCATCCCCAGCTCCTAACCAGCTTTTCCCTCTTTTATATTTTCACCGTATATCTGGTGATTTCTGAGTTTAGACTGCTATGAGGGGCGTAAAGACTCCAGTTTGGAAGTGCATACTTGTCCTAAGTGCTGTCATTCAACACCTAGATCCAGTGACTTTTATGAAGGCCCCAGTGGGAGATCCCAGCAGGAAAGCTGGGTGTGAAGGGGGAGCTGCAGCAAGGCCTCTAAGCTGCTTGGAACTGACCAGGTTCTGCTTTGTTGCTGCTCTTGAATCTAATCCCTTCAGCCCATCAAAACCTCTCAGTTCTCCTGATAGTCCTCCCTTTACTGCCCTGGTTTGTGGACCCTAGTCTCTCACTGTGGCTACACTGGCAGAGAATTGATGTCATTGTCCCATGTCACAAAACTGCCCCCCAAAGCAGTGGCTCTCAATCTATGGGTTGCAATCCCTTTGAGGTCGCACGACCTTTTCAGATGGTCGCCTAAGACCATCTGAAAACACAGATTCTGACATCAACAAAATTACAGTTATGAAGTAGCAATAAAAACAATTTTGTGGTGGTGGGGGTCATTACAGCATGAGGAACTGTCTTCACAGCGTCAGGAAGATTGAGAACCACTGCCCTGGAGTGTGAGTGTCCTGCATGGTTGAATGCATCCTGACAGCACAGTGGATCTCAGATCTCAGAACTTTGCACATCGTGACTTTACTCTTCCCATGCCTGGGGACATAAAAGTGGCATAAGTGGAGTCCACGTGCATTTGTGTGGGTGGAGACTTGACTGGAGAAGCTTGGGATGGGTCTGTCGTGAACTGAATTTCACAGAAAAAAGAAAAAAAAAAACACCTGCTTTTGTGGGTGAGGTTCTACAAACCAGATGGACTGGTTAGAGCTTGTGGTTGTAGAAAGTCACAATGTTGCAAATCCGGAGACAAGTTATATTGGGTTATTTTTCAACTCCCTCAGTAGCCTTTCCTAGTCAGTCTCTGTGTCTGATCTGACACCCACTTGAATGTTCTAGCTTGGCAGCCACTATTTTCACCAACCCCAAGGCTCAGTAAGTGAAGCCTACAGCCAATGCTCCGCTTCTCTGCTGTAACCCACCTGCCTGAGGTTCTCACCAGTGTGTCTGAAAAGTGTTTGATTATGACTGTCCTGTAACTATGTAAAAGATTGGAAACCAATTCCACGTCAGACTATGGAGATTGGGGTAACCTGAATCCCCACTGCCTGGCCACAGTTGCTTAGATTTGACCCAGAATAAACTACCTCGTGGCCCATTTGAGGGAGGAGTTGTGTTCCTCACATCCATGCCTCATCTTTTTCTCCTCACAAATACTTCCAGCTCTTTCTTTACCCTCCCTCAGCTCTGGCAAACACTATCCACTCCACACTGACAGGAAAGCCCCACGGGGCCCACATCAAGGTGGCGGTGTGAGCATATGCTTACCTTCTAAACCCTGGCTTAGAGCTCAGAGTCTCACCTGAGCAGCCTCAGCTGCAGATCCAGGTCCAGCTCACCTGTTGTGTGTCTTTATTGTTGGGACTAAGTGGCCCCACTTCCTATTATTTGAATGTATGCCTGTTATGGGCCATCGTCTAGAATGGCTGGTGAGTTATGCAAACACGGGGCATAATGATCACTTTGGTCCTTGAGTTTATTAAAAGCAATGGAGATGGGCTGTAAACTGAGATAGAGATGTTTGAAGGAGGATTACTATTTGGCAGAGACTCGGGGGATCATATTAATGAGAAATGAGCACCCGAGAGCACCCCTTTATTCACTGAGGCTCTAAAGATCCCCACTTCTGGCTTTTTGGATCAACAGTGCCAATGAGAACAAAGTAAACCCGGATAAGATGTCTTGTAAGCCTGTAGAATGGAATTGGAGCCCTAGTAGAATCATGTGGATCAAGAAGAAGCAGAAATCCAGACAAGCACGCTAGCTGGGTTCTGTCTTCATCCCCAGGGTCTGCTGATTGGGGGTGAGAAGCTGGGGATTACTTTTGGCCACACTGAGAGGTAGGAGACCAAGAGTAGGTTTCAGGTCTGCCAAGATCACAGCCCCATAACGTCCCAAAGTGAGGGGTAAGCTCAGTGGGTCACACCCTATGAATAGAGAGGAAACAAGCATGAAGCAAGGCAAACACAACTGCAGCCTAGTTCCCAGTCACCAGTGACCCTAAAAGTACCTACCAATGGCATAGCATTGGTGACCACAGGTTGGCCACACCTCAGAGCACCTGGCTGAAATAGAAGGATCATCTCTGGATAAAGAAATCCCCCCTTGGCCTCAAACAGTTCATGAGGCCACTTCTTCAATGCAAGTGCTCTGCCTTTCATCAGAGAATACTGGGAATGGAAGCAGACATGAGAACACAGCTTAGAAGAAGCAGAAAAAGCAGGTGATAGAGGCATGCAAGGCTCTAGAGAAGAATCATCAGGGTTGACAAGATGGCTCAGTAAGAGCTCTTACCGTGCCTGGTATGGTTTTTGTTTTAAATGGCATTTATTAATTTATGTGTAGTCATGTGTGGGCATATGGCCACAAAAGCTCGTGTGGAGATCTGAGAACAGCTGTGGAGCCAGTTCTTTCCTTCCGATATGTGAGTCCTGAGGTTTGAACTTAGGTCATTAGGTTTCACTTGGTGAGACACCTCAGAGGAGTGGGTTTTCTCCTCCCACCATACTGGCTTGCACTCAGTTTGGCAGACTTGGTAGTAGGCACCTTTACCATTTGAGCCATGTCGGCAGCACTAGGCACAGGTATCTTAACATGGTTTGTACCAGTTAGTTATCATAGTCTCACATCTCTCCATTTCTTGGGGGCTCCAGCAGTTGCTGTACATGCAGCTGAAGATTCTGCAGGTACTAGCTTGGGCCAGGCTCTTCTCTGAAGTTCTTCAGTCCTGGGCTCCCTGATGCATCTGTGTGTCAGGAAGCAGAGACAGTCAGACCATTGTGAGTTTGAGGCTGGCCTGATTTACATAGTTTCAGAGAAGCCAGGACTACATAGTGAGATCCTGTCTCAAAAAAAGGGGGATGGGACAATTGATCCTGAATTGGCAAGATGACTCAGTAGTGTGTTAGCTAATTTTGTGTTAACTTGACACAATCTAGAGTCTCCTGAAAGGAGGGATTGGCAATTGAGAAAATGCCTCTGTAAGATCAGGCTTTAGGCAAGACGTAGAGCATTGCCTAGTGATTGATGAGCGAGGGCCCAATTCACACCTGGGCTGGTCTTGGGTTATACAAGAAAGCAGGCTGAACAAGCCATAAGAAGCAAGTTATTAAGCAGCGATTCTTGGTGGCCTCTGCATCAGCTCCAGATACTTGAGTTCTGCCCTGACTTCCTTCAATGATGGACTATGATATAGAAGTGTAAATCAGGTGAACCCTCTACTGCCCAGCTTGCTTCTGGTTGTGGTGTTTCATCACACCAGTAGTAACACCAACAGGACAGTTTTACTGAGTGTTTGCCAAGTACATATAAAGGCCTGAGCACAGATCCCAAGCACCCATGTTAAAGCAACAGCACATACCTGTAATTCCAGCAATGGGGAGGTAAAGACAGAAGAAGTCCTAGGGCTTACTTGCTATCTAGCCAAACCAGAGAGCTGCACATTCAGTGAGGGACCTTGTCTCAGAAAATACGGTATAAGTGAGATGGCTCAGCAGGTGAAGATGCTTGCCTGAGTGTGATACCTGAAGCCCATGTGGTGAAAGAGAATGGATTCTCAAAGGTTTCCTTCTGACCTTCACAGACACATTGACCCATACACACACACACATGGGGGGGGAGAAAGAGGAGAGAGGAGAGAGAGGAGAGAGGAGAGAGAGAGAAGAGAGGAGAGAGAGTGCCTTGTTCGTGCTCTCTCTCCTTCTGCTTCTGATTTTGACCTTGAGATTTCAGTCCGGTTCTCCAATGTGGGTCTCTGACTCTGTCTCCTTTCATCGCCTGATGAAGGTTAATATTCAGGAGGATGCCTATATGTTTTTCTTTGGGTTCACCTTCTTATTTAGCTTTTCTAGGCTCAATGTCCTTTATGGCTAGAAACCAAATATGAGTGAGTACATCCCATGTTCCTCTTTTTGGGTCTGGCTTACCTCATTCAGGATAAAAAATATTTTTAAAAGGTAAAGTGTAATTGAAGACACCTGGCACTGACCTCTGACCTGTACACATAGTATAACACATGCACACACACACACAAACGCATGTAACTACATCTCACACACACAAACACACACATATGCACTTACCCCACTGACATGACCTTTAAGCTTTGAAACCCCCTCCTTTACATGGGGCTAGAGCTTCAGCAAGTGAGCTTGGAAAGGTGACACACACGTCTCATTTTATGCTTTTGATTAACCCCCATTGTAAGTCTATTCCACAGTTTCTTTGCTCAGTCTTCTTTTGCTAAAAGCTTGGGGTTGGCTCACAGTTTGAGCTGCTGGGAACAAGTTACTTTGAGTAAGAATTCACAGGCATGTTGTCTGTGAGCATGAGTTTTTATTTATGTTGGAGCGCTGGGCCTTAAAGTCAGCAAACACCCATCTGGTGTTATTCTGAATTTTCATGATGACCACCACCATTGAGAACCTTCTCAAGTGTCTACTGGATACTATTATGTCTTCTTGTGTGACATATTTTCAGATCTTTTTAGTTTTTATTTCACTGAGCCATTTATCACTTTAAATTTTACAATTCACCTTTTATTATTGAGTTGTAGCAAGTTTTAATGTTTTGGGGAATATGAGGCTGGAGAGGTGCTTCCATATTTAATAGCTCTGGCTGCTCAGCACTGTAAACAGAGACTGCTTGTTTGTTTCCTGGCTGCCCACACCCAAATAATCACATAGAAACTATATTAATTCCAATGCTGTTTGGCCAATGTCTTTAGCATATTCCTAGATAGCTCTTACATCTTAAATTAACCCATTTCTATCAATATGTGTATTGCCACAAGGCTATGGCCTACCAGCATGTCCCCCTTTGGCAGCTACATGGTGTCTCCCTGACTCCACCTTTTCTCTCTATATATATCTCTTCCAGCATGGCTATATTCTGCCCTGCCATAGGCCAAAAGAGCTTTATTCATTAGCCAATAAAAGCAACACATATAAAGAAGGGCATCCCACAGCACAGCACAGGACCCCAGTTTGATTCTCAGCACCTACATGTTGGCTTGCAACCCTCTGTAACCTTGGTCCTAGGGGAATCTGACACAGCACACAAGTGGTGCACAGACATGTATGCAGACAAAACATACACATAAAATAAAAATAAAAGAAAATAATATATGGGATTGAAGTCCTTTACCATAGATGAATGTTTACATTTGATATAAGCATATATATATATAATATATTATATAAACATTTTATCCTGGTTTATGTCACCTGTTGATTTTCTTGGTAACTTTTAATTTCAGTAAAGTCTAGTGTTCTTTGTGTCCTGTCTTAAAAAAAAACTTTGTCCTTTAAATAGAAGAATTTTGAGGTTTAATTGTTGCTTTTATTGCAATCATCCATGGTAATGTTCCATCCAGAAGGGGGTGGAAGACCATTTTTGTTATTCTTGCTGCAGTTCTTTCTCCATTGAAGTGCTCTGCCATCCTTGCCAGAGCCAAGTTTGAACAGGTAAGTATGGGATGGGCCATTTGTGGACCCCCTTCTTGGGTGCCTTGGTCTATGCATCCATCCTCAGGAGGTCTGGCTTTGCTGAGGTTAATCTTTAATCTCTGGGTAGATTTCAGAATAGCTCACATGCCATTCAAAGAGATCCCCTACAGCTTCCTACTCAGGTGTTTTTATTTGTGTGTTTGTTTTTATTAGAAGAGTCTCGCCAAGTAGCCCATCCTGGCCATGGATTCATTACCCTTGGAGTGTGGCACCAAGCCTGGCTTTTCTCTTTAGATTTTAAATACTTTCCTCAGTGTTGATATACAGTTTTCAGTATAGAGGTTTCAGACAGATTTTTTATAAATTCATGACAGTGACTTTTCCCTTGATATTTCTGTAATCAACAATTTTGCACACATACAAATCAAGACTGACCCATTATAGTCTACCTTGCAGCCTCCTGTGCATATGGTTGTATTTTTATGCTTATCTTTGCAGGATTTTCTACATGCTTGCACCCAGACTCACAAGGCCTGGGCGATGTGTGGTTTTACTTTTTCCTTTCCCCAGAAATGAAGGGCCTTTTTGCAGGCTGATGTAGCAAGGGCACCCTTGCCCAGCTCCTGACTCTGTTCATCCGAATGTGGTTCATTTCTCTTTCTTCTCTGATGCTCTGAAATGTCTTCTGATGCATATAGATGTGGATTCTTTCTTTTGTCTACACTGTACCATCCTCAATACCCAATCTCATCTGTTATTCCATTTCCTGGACTCAGGATTCAAGACTTTTTAGCATTCCAGAAAGTTCTCGGTCATCAGCTTTCCTTGTGACCTCTGGGATTCCAACTAGGTGGTTGTTTCAGGTTTCTTTCCTCCGTGTTGCCCCTCAGTTGATTTGTGTGTTTTCCTTCTGTGTCTCTAGGCTGCATTCTAGGCAACATTTGTTCTTAATTTCCCAGTTTAGTGTTCACTGTCTTTATCTTTTAAAAAAATGTGTTTTTATTTTATTTTCATGAATGTTTGAGTGCATGTGTGTTTGTTTGTGTGTACCATGTGCCAGTGCCCATGAAGGCCAGGAGAGGGTGCAGGATCCCCTGGAACTGGAGTTACAGTGGTTGTGAGAAATGAACCCAGGTCCTTTGCAAAGGCAGCTGGTTCTCTTAACCTCTGAGTAATCTGCTCAGGTCACTCAATGTTTTATCTTTGCATTTTAAATGCTTCCAGACTAGGAGGTTGTAATAGCATTCTTGGCTCTGATTTCCCTAAGGTAGCATTTCCATGGCTCCTGGGTGCTGTTAAAAACTGAAAGGGAGCATGGTGTCACCTGCAGATTGTATCCAAATTCACCCCATTCCTTAGCATGCTTTATTTGGCCCAGCTTGCAAGCTGCACTTGGTTGCAATGCTATTCTACCTCCTCAAACATGGAACAATACTTGATTGAGCCTTTTGGGAAACAGTGGATTGTGTACGGTAAGACATCCTTGGATTTGGGTGACCTGCTGTTTCCAGGTGACATGTATTCTGTAGAAAAGCTGCAGAAGTGATGATGTCACCTTCTGGCCCTGGCTCCTCCCCTCATGCTCGACTTTTCAGCTGTCAGGGGCTTACAGCTGGCTTACAACCCCAGACTGTTTGGAACCAAATGTTTATATCCCAAATACACTGTAAGACAGTGGGACAAAGGTCAGGCCACTGGCCTAAAAGAGTGCCCGCTTCTCTGTTCCAGCATGTTCCCAGAATCAAGGTGACTCCTGATGGCAGTGGCCATTAGAGACTGTTCCTGCGAGGACAACCTCACCAGAGCCACCAAGCATCCAGGGAAGATGACAGTGGAGGTCAGATCATACTCTCAGTGACATCTTGGTGCCCAGACAGTACCCACACTGTGGTAGCTGTGGGAGTGACTCATGACACTATCTAATAGTCTGTTAGCTGTTGTACTGAGGAAAGGAGTCTCAGCAATGGCAACTTCTACAGCTATGGGGTGCTTTGGAGCAGCGTGGACTGAAGGCATTTGTGAAGCCCTTTCAGGTCTCCTTTATGCCTGGTTGGGAACCTGTCCATGATGTCTGCTGTGGGTGAGAGGCGGGAAGAGCTTGTTTCCTTCTGTGACTTCTCTTTATAACCCTCTTATAACAGCTTGCTTCTCTAGGCTTATAACCCAGGAAGGGTGGATCCAGGGAAGGCTGTAAATTAGACAAAGATTCCATTCAGTGCCCTTTTCTAGCTTCTGACACTTTTGTTTGTTTGGTTGGTTTTTCAAGACAGGGTTTCTTTGTATAGCCCAGCTGTCCTGGAACTCACTTTGTAGACCAGGCTGACTTTGAATTCACAGAGATCCACCTGCCTCTGGCTCCTGAGTGCTGGGGATTAAAGGTGTGCACCACCACCTAGCCCTTCTGACACTTAGGAAGCCAGTGGCTCCTTCCCTCTTCTTTGTACATAACCAGTAAAACTGCAGGTACTTAAGGTGCTGAGTAGTTCTTCTACATGTCCCATGCCTGACTCATCTGGGTAGAGGCAGGTGGCCAGAGCAGACTTCAGGTGGACATGGGCTGGAGCTGTATAGCAGCTGCAAGAATACCGTTTACTGAACGCCATGGCCTGGGGGAATCATAACTTTTAGGGGACCTTGGAAAAAGCGGGGCTCCTAGAAAAAAGGCAAAGGACTTGAGAGCAATAACCAGGTGGAGAGGAATCAAGAGTGTCCTGCCATGGGACAATGGTCTTCTATCCTGCCACTTGTGTTGTTTTTAATAAAATGCTGATTGGCCAGAAGCCAGGCAGGAAGGAGAGGCATGGCAACGAGAATTATGGAAAGAAGGAAGTTTCACCCAGATGCAGAGGAAGCAAGATGTGACTGCCTCACCGAATAAGGTACCAAGCCACGTGGCTAACATGCACAAGAATATAAGAAGATGTAAGAATTAGTTAATAAGAAAAGCCTGAGCTACTAGGCCAACCAGTTTATAATTAATGTAGAACTCTGTGTGTTCCTTTGGGACTGAATGACTGAAGGACCAGGTGGGACAGAAATCTCTGTCAACAGTGTCCAGCCACAGGAGTGGTCGGTCACTATAGTCATGGAGTTGGCTAGAGGGGCTGGCAAGGGTCAGGGAGAGGCAGAGCTCCAGGCTGGTCCCCAACATCATCTAACCAAACCCAGAGGCTTTAATCAGAGACAAACTTGGGCACCTGAATTCTCCTTTCCACCAGGTCTGCATTTGTTAGATCTAAACTCCTAAAATGAGTATTTCCTCCTTAGTTCTTCATGGGATGGGCCAGTTCATTGTGCTGTATGCTGACAATGTCTCTAAGGTTCAGATAAAGTAAACAGCTTCCATCCAGAACACACACAGTCCTTCATGGGATGAGCCAGTTCATGCTGCTGTAATGCTGATGACATCTCTAAAGTTCAAATACAGTAAATGGCTCCCTTCCAGGAACAACACTCTTTCTGTATGGTTTGAAGTGATCCAGATAACAAGCATGGACCCTAAGCTGATTTTAAACACAGCCTTGGGTGGGTGGGAACAGTGGAAGAGACAGCTGGCTAGCACTTGGGGGATGATGAGATGCTATGAAAGGCTACCTATCTTTTATTTTTTAGAGAGCCTTATAAAATAGAAATCAATGGGTCTCAATACTGACATTTGAAAACTATTCCCAGAGATCCAGAACAACACCCTGGGGAGAGAAGCAGCAAGAGCTACCATGCAGCCAAAAGGGAGAGCGCTTGCCCAGCATGCTCCAGGCCCTATCCATCCCCAGCACTTCCAGACAGAAGTAGGAAAGAAAAGGAGTGGGGAAGGTGGGAGGGAGAAGACAGAGGGTTGAACAGATAGACAGGTAGGTTGAAATCCCCAGTATGGAAGAAAGGGTTTTGTATTGACTCAGAAATTTGGGGTGGGGTCAGGAAATCCAGATGGCTTGTCTTCCAGCTGTCGAAGATGAGGACACAAGAGAGAAGGCCAGATAACAGCAGAGGAACAAGCCAGGAAGTATGCCTTGCACCAAATACCCTCCCGTTGTTTGAAAAGCTGTAAAAAAAAAAAAAATCAATAAAGATTTGGGGACAAGGAAACAGTTGAGCCCTTAAGAGAGACCCTGTGCTCTAGCTTCCAGGAACAAATGGCTTATTGCCAGCCACCACCAGAGACCAGGAGGTTTGCTAAACATGGTGGAACAGAGAAGGCATTGTGGGCAGGGCAGGAGTGATTGCCGTCTTTCTGTGATCCGGAAACAATGCTCCTGAGGGAAATCTGCCACTGGGGAAGGCAAGTGACTGAGCCACACTTTGGTGAAGAGCCAACCTCATGGCTTCTCCCTGCCTGGTAAGTTTTAACAGTCATAGCCAGTCTACGAACATGCAAATGTTAAAGGTTTTACTGAAGCTCAAAGTACACATCAGGTAGGAAGGCAAAGACCTTAGATTTTTGTTTTGTTTTTTTCCTGGGAGCATTGTTAACATGATGCCAGAAGGACATTCACAGCAGAGAGATAAGGCTTGGCACTGTCCAGAAACTTCCACCGTTCCTGACCTCATATCTGAGAAGATGGAGATGTACATACCTTCAGTATGTCCGCGTAGAAACCCTTCCAAACTTCACCCAACTCTGCTGCTGCCTGGGGCATCCCTGGAGAACCTCAGGCCCAGTTCTTTCCTTTCCCCGCCTTGGTGGAAGATGGCAGTTACCTATGAGATGTGCCTCCCCCAGGTTCTTCTCTGCTGTGACCTCATTGGTTCCCCCTGACTCCTCAAAAGCATGTCCCTCCCTCCAATTCCCAAAGGCCCTCTTTCCTACTTTTTCTGCCTAACATTTCTGCCAAACTTGATAGCATCTGGTACCTGCAGCTTCTCCATAACCACTCTCTTCCTTCTCCTCTCCCCCACCTTCCCCCTCTTCCCTCCCCATCTTTCTCCTTTCTCCCATTTTCCTCCCCCACTTCCTCACCTCCTACTTTCCTTCCTCATCTTTGGATTTTGTCTTCTAGTGCCCAATTGGAACCATGGAAATTTCTAAACAGTAAAAGGGCAGGAAGTTTACCTTCCTCTAAGACTACACCCTCTTCCACCAACTGTTGACCCCACTGCCCATCAGGGACCTTGAAAAATTTGGAACTAAGGATTTACCAACCTCCCTACTTTGGAAAGAGGAACAATAAAGGGCCAGAAACACTCCCAAGGTTATCTTTCAGGGTCCTGACATGAGGTTTAGGTTTAAGTAGACGGCAAGAGTTACAAAGAACTAAGCAGACCTGACCAAGGTTAGTCCTGCCCATCCCTGAACCATCATTGTCTCAACTCTAGTCTCTAGTCTCTTCTCCCCTGCAGGGGTGATGTCCATTGTCAGTCCTGGGGGAGATTTCTTCCTGGCAGACAAGTTTTTCTTTTATCCTTCTTCTATCCTGACACTGGGGAAGTTCTAGTTCCTTGGGGTCCCAACTCAATAGTCTAGTAACAGAAAGGATGGGTACCAGAGTTTTTTTGTTTTTTTCGAGACAGGGTTTCTCTGTGGCTTTGGAGCCTGTCCTGGAACTAGCTCTTGTAGATCAGGCTGGCCTCAAACTCACAGACATCCGCCTGCCTCTGCCTCCCAAGTGCTGGGATTAAAGGCATGTGCCACCACTGCTGGGCTGGGTACCAGAGTCTTGACATGAAATATCTTTACTCTTGCCAGGGCAGTTACAGGATCAGCCTGTGTGAAGATAGCCATGCTAGACTGCACTGGATCTCCTGTGCAAAGCAGGGCTCCTTTACGAGGGCTATCGCTGGACCTCTGTAGACTCTGATCCCCCCAGCTACCTGTTCTGGAGAGGCAGAAGGATCTGGAACAATGTCTATGGAACATTAGTTTGGAGACCCTTCTTTTATTCTTCTCATATCCTGTGCTGGATGGCTCGAGCTATGGCTCACAATGGCTATAAGCCCTGCTGAGGTGATTGACATAACAGAGCTCTCAGGCTGTGTGTTCCAGAGAGTAAGATAAGGTCCCAGACCCTTGTGCCTGAATTATTTGTGGGCAATGGCTGAAACTATCCTTGGTCCCTCCCTCCTCAGCTTTCCTATTGATTTTGGTGGGAGCAGATCAAATCTACAAAGTCCTAACCTGGAAAAGTTGCATGGGGAGTGGAGGAGAGAGCAGCCAGGCCCGGGGTTGTCCACCTGTTATCTCAATACTCAAAAGATGGAGGCCGGGCCAGAAGTTTAGGGCATAGTTTAGGGCACATGCATAGTGAGATCAAGATTTGTCTAGACTACATGAAACCCTGCCTCAAAAAGAGAGACAGAGAAACGAGAGAGAGAGAGAGAGAGAGAGAGAGAGAGAGAGAGAGAGAGAGAGAGAGGATATGTTGGGGCCTAGAACCTTCCAGAGAGGCAGGCAGTTCTTGTGGTCCATAGCCCACATTCTTCTGAAGGCTTTCCTGAGCAGGACTCAGGGTTCTGCCTTCACAGCTAGGAAGAAGCTGAACCATGTCATGGCAGGGACACAGATACTGATTTTAGGATACTCTCCAACTGTTTGAGTCTTTCTGCCTATAGTCAATAAGAGACAGACGTCTGTGCTGATACAAGTCCCTTGTGACAAGAAGTAGCTATTTTTTTTTTTTTTACCTCAAATTCAAGTGTGTTAGAACTTGGTCCAAGAATCTGACCAAACACGGATAACATGACTAACGCAGGATGGCTCAGACCAGAGCAGCAGGGCTCCTGAGCTGCGAGGTCCAGTCTAGCTCTGTCCCGGTGCTGAGACCAGAGGGCAGCAAATCACAGTTTCCCCTTTGTAATGGCAGAAGGCAACCAGATGGTGTCTAAAGACAACCCATCTGCTTATAGCTCAGGCTCTGTTCCTCAGGACTGTGTGTGCCCTCTGTGGTGACAGCTGTCACCTGCTGCCACTGAGACTTAGGCAATGCAGAGTCCATGATTGTAGACTGCCCTGGAAAAGAAAAATTATACCTATTTCCACAATTTCTCAGATGGAGGTGGATATCAGGCTACGGACGACCCTGAAATTGAGAAAGGGCAGAGATATACCCAACTCAGAGAGGAGGGTCCTGCTCGTAGAAGCCCACACCTGTAGGTTCCTCACAAGGTTCCACCACCCGAGATGGGTTTCAGTGTGCTAGTGTGTGTGTGTGTTTTCAGGTGCACATGCACCATTCTCAGGTACCACCCTCCTTGTTTTGTTGAGACAAGGTCTCTCAGTAGTCTGGAGCTCACTGATTAGCCTGGGCCCCTTCCTTAGGATCCTCTGTCTTTACCTCCCCAGACCAGGGATTATAAACTTCAACCAGTCCACCCAACATTTTCAAATTGGTTCTGGGATTAAAGTCAGATGGCAGGACAAGCATTTTACTGATTGAGTCCCACTTGGATTGGTTTTTAGATGTAGATTCCTGGGCCTTGCCTCAGACCCACTGACTCTTCTGGGTCTTAGAGACCAGGCCCAGGTACCCAGCATCAGTGTCCACGAGCAGATGGTGCCTTTGCTGTCAGCTCTCTGGCTGCTGATAATTTGACCTTGAGATTTGCAACTTTGACTATTCATGATGTCAGCTTTGAACAAGCCTTGACTAGTTCATCCTGGGTTTGTTTCTGTCAGGGCACAGGGCTCCTACCGCAGTGTTTGTGTGTTCCTTGTAAATGCTTATGAAATGACCTAAGGTCACTGGGCACCCAAGGAAGTTTGGAACAATCGCCTTATCTCCAATAACCACCAGGCTCAGGGACCATTGCTGACCATTGAACCATTTTATAGCCAGCCCACACATGGGATGGGTTAGATTTCCCCACTCTACCTTCAAGGAAGTGATACCACGGGCTGATTTGTTCAAAGTCCACCGAGGAAAGGCTCCACAATAAGATTGCCTAGCCACTGCTGTCCCCTTGTCAGGTCTGGATGTGAACAGCATAAATATGCCAAGAAGTACACACAAACACATCTTTCTGAAACCACGTCCTCCACGTGCCCCAGTCTTTCCAGAGCATCTTAATTTCTCTTACTGAACAGTGGAAATGAACCATACTCACACCTTCTAAAGGACCCAGAGGACTGTAATTTCCAGAATCTCCCCCAGGATCCATCTTCTCCCTGTTTCCTTTGGTAGCCTAAGTCAGAGAATTTCACATCTAGAGGTTCTCAGACTTAGCTGCTTCTGAGGAGGTTTGAAAACTCCTGGGAAAAGGAGGAGCTTGAGATGAAACAATAGCAGCAACTCCTCCCCAGGAGGTGGGGAGGTGGATCAGTAAGTACAGCACCTACTGCACAATGTAAGGACTTCAGTTTGAATCCCCAGCACTCACATAAAAGCTTGGTGGGCGTGGCACCCACCTGTAAGCCTGGGATGGAAAGCTGCAGATAGAAAACTCGCTGTACAAGCTCGGGAGGCAGATTATCTGAAATGTCAGAAAAACACACTTGCTCCAGGTTTAGCAAGACACCATGTTCCAACATATAATATGGAAAGCAATGGAGGAAGACACCCACAATGTCTACGTGCACGCATGCATACACACACACACACACACACACACACACACACACACACACACACATATATATATATATGCAAAAAAAAAAACCCTCTTCAGGAGTTTCCAGTATTCAGCAAGGTCAAGTTTACAGGTCCACTGGCATAAATAGAATCAGCCTGTTCAACTGGCCCTTCTGCCAGGAAATGTGCAAAGTACTTAAAAAATGAGTGAGAAAACTTGACTTGCGTGGTGAAATTCATGCTGTTCTAGAGCAGTGTAGTCTAAACAGTGGGTTCTTCACAGAGGACACTCCTCACCCATCAGATAGACAGACTGCCTGATAAACAGCACAGAAGGAGAGGAGTCACGACTTGGTAGTAAAGATAGTGAACTTCCAAGATGGCTGGTGACTTCTTCACCCTCCTGACCTGAGCCATAAACCCAAAAGTTTTAAAATAAAGGCCTTTGGGGTTTTTCTTCTACCCTGTGGACTGGCTCAACAAGTTCAAGGCCAGATCAGGGCCTGTTACACAACAGTTCTGGGCCAGTTTGTCTTTCTTCAAACTGACGAACCTTGGGTTAGTAAGGAAGACCCTTCACAGGCTAACAAGCAAACAAAACTACAGCCCTCAAGGAGATCCTGCTCCGACCCCATTTTTCTCTCCACTTACCTGCTCTATGTATATGTTTCCCTAACCCTAAAAGAGTCCTTCACTGTGTGGTTCTGTCTGCTCCTGTTAGGTGTGTTTGAGGACTTCTCCGCTGCTACCTGTCACACTCGAGAGTTTTCCTGCCTTTTAATTCTTTGACTGGCAGAGGAAATGAACCAGATCTTGAGCTCTTTGGGATAATAATCCACAAACAACATGAGCTGATGAAGTTTATTTTGTAGTTGCTCTTAGTAACCACTCCTGGATACGACTCTCTGCTGGGGTAATTAGGATTTCAGCCCTGGCTGAACACTGGAATTCCTGAGATAGGAAAGAACAGGTGCCTGGTCTAAGTGCGCCTGGGCTCTGGAAAATTTTTATGTTTTTTTGGTGGATTTCCTGGGTTCCTATTTGAAAAGTACTGCTTTTTGTAATTCTTTCATCAGAGTGTGTCTGAGTTTGGTGACTCTGGTACTCAGGAGGCTGAGGCAGGAGGATCACAGGTTCCAACACTAACGAGGCTATATAGTGAGCTTTTTCCTTTTTCTCTTTCTGAAACTTGTAGACCAGGCTTGAACTCACAGAGTTCTGTCTCTGCTTCCCAAGTGCTAGGTTGTTTTTCATTCAGTTCTCATCGTTTCATTGTTGAAAGTGTCTAGGTTCATAGCCCATTTCCTCTGCCTTGGAGAGGCTTTCTCTCTCCACACACATGCTTCCTATGTAGGTGTTAGCTACCCACTCATCACTGCTGTGTGTTAGAGTCTGTCTTTTCTTTCTGGGATCTTTTCTCACTTTTGGTCCTCAGTGTTCTGCATTTCATTGTAAGAAATCTGTGGATTTATTTCTATTTACCTTCAGGTTCCTCAATGCTACCCTCCCAGAGGTGTTGCCCTCCTTCACTGTTGGAAAGCTGATGTGATATGTCTACTTCTGCACTGATCCCTAGCTTCTCTGATTCTATAACTCCTATAAAGACTCTAGTGATGTGTCTTTATTTTCCATACTATTTGTCTCTTACATATTTTCTACTTCTCTTACTGTTCTATTGGTGTTACTTCCTTTCGGTAGAATTTTCTGTTTCACCGATTCTCTCTTTAACTGTGTCCATTTTAAGGTTTAAACAACTTATGGGGTTATCTTCATACTTAGAGTATGGGGTTTTGTGTGTAGACTCTCGATCAGTCATTTGTATGGAAGAATTTTCTTTTTATCTGCTTGAGTTATTTCAGAACATACCATTCTCTTTTTCTCCTTATCATGATCCCTCCCTATGTGTCTCTGAAGATTATCTATGTAAGTCCTTTGTTATTTACTATGTTCTTTAGAGTTCCTTGGGAAAATTCTTTCATTTTTTTTTGCACCTGTTATTTTTTCAAGGCATCATGTTTCCTCTCAGCCCCTGAATGTCATTTTGTATGTGTGTCTAGCTGCCTCTCTTAGCCCACTGTGGTAGACAGGCTTTGTGGTCAACTCTGTTCTCAATTCTCTTCTTTTACAGTTGAGAAAGCAGTCCTTATTCAGATAAGTCCAGCCTCATATACATACCCCTGCCTTCCTAGGAAGAGCAGTTTCTAGTCTCTGGCACACAAAGGTGCTGTATCCCTACAACCCAACAGTAATTGGCTGGTTGCTTGAGGATGCGTACCCTGCTTCACTTTATTCATACAGACTGCTTCCAGTCCTCTGTACCCCCCCCCCCCCCCCGGGCCCAGAATGCGACCTTGTCTCCCATGAGGACAACATGGAGAGGAAGCTGTCTAGGTGAGCGCAGCTTTGTGATTGCCACTTCCCACCCCGCCAGCTCATAATTTAGATGATAACATTTCAAAGGACTATGGTGGCTTAAAGATGGCTCTTCAGGGGGCACATGCAGACTACCAAGTGTTAAGTAACCCCTTGTTCTCATCATGTAAATCTGGGCTCAGAGGAAGTTCCTATTGATGACACATCATTTTAGTGACTCTCTTCATGAGTAGAAGTTAGGGGCGTCATTTTCCAGATCATTCTGTACAATCATAAAAGAATGTTGATACATGGCTTTATAGAATGTTTATGGAATGACTCACTACTTTTTTTCTTCTTGCTGAAGGTAGGATGGCATTTGGAGATCACCTCAGTTGTAACTATTCCGACCACAGTAAACTTAGAGCAAGAGACCCAGAGGTCAGTCAGTGGTGACCTGTTACATTCTGCAGCACAGAAGAACAAAGAGGGTGGAAGGAATGAGGGTGTACCAGCCTGGGAGACAAGCACAAATCATTACTTGATACATTAACTGCACCATATATAGCACAACTCGGTCAGTGGTTCTCACTCACCGACAAGCAGAGATGTGCAGGGCCCATCAAACTCTGTGATATGTTAGTGACTTTCTCGCTGCCTTGACCAAATGTCTCATAAGAAGCTTCAGAAAAGGAAGGTTTCTTTGGGGCTCATAGTTTGACAGGATCCAGTCCATTGTGGCGGGAAAGGCATGGCAGTGGGCAGCTTCATGATGGCAGGAGCATGAGGTCACATTGCGTCTGTACTCAGGAAGCAGAGACTGGATGGGAAGTGGGGCCTGCTGATTAGAAAGACAGAATCTCAACTCAAAAATAGCCCTGATAGAGTCTTTAAACCTCCCTAAGAAACTTAACAGTCCAAGCCTTCATCTTGTTCTGCACTCAACATTATTGTCTTCCAAGCTCCTACAGAGCATCCCATTGAGATCTCAACACTCAATGACTTTTCTAGCTCAAAGATCTACAATCCTCCCAAAAACATGGTCAGGTCTGTCACAGAAATACCTCATGATCCTGGTACCAATTTAATTAATGAATTAATGTCTTAATTAGGGTTTATATTGCTGGAGTGAAACACCATAACCAAAAAGTAAGTTGGGGAAATAAAAAGTTTATTTAGCTTGCACTTTGTTATTACTGCTCATTTTTGAAGGAAATCAGAACAGGAACTGAAACAGGGGAGGGTCCTAGAGGCAGAAGCTGATGCAGAAGCCATGGAGAGGTGCTGCTTACTAGGTTACTTCACATGGCTTGCTCAGTCTGCTTTCTTAAAGAACCCCTGACTACCAGCCCAGGGATGGCACCACCCACAATGGACTGGGCCCTCCCATATCAATCAGTAATTTTAAAAAATGTCTTAGAGCTGGATCATGTGGATACGTTTCCTCATCTAAGGCTGCTTCCTCTCTGATGACTCTAGCTTGTGTCAAGTACACACAAAACCAGATAGTACAATGTGCATATACATAAATAACAAAAATAACAGCAACACTAATTTTAGAAAGTCCACAAACACATGGAAATTAAACAGTGCTCACCTGAATCACCAATGGGTCAAGGAAGGAATAAAGAAAGAAATTGAAGACTTCCTAAAATTCAACAAAAATGACTGCACAGTGTACCCAAACTTATGGGACACACTGAAAGCAGTGTGAAGAGGAAAGTTTATAGCACTAAATGCCTACATAAAGAAACTGGAAAAATTCCACACTAGCAAGTTAACAAAATACCAGAAAGATCTGGAACAAAAAGAAACAAACTCACCCAGGAAGACCAAATTGAGAGCTGAAGTCAACAAACTAGAAACAAAGAAAACAATACAAAGAAGTCAATGAAACAAAGAGTTGGTTCTTTGAGAAAATCAACAAAATAGACAAACCTTTATCCAAACTAACCTGTTTCAGGGAGCCGGCTGCTTGTTCTTCCCCACTGCCCAGCTAGCTTACACCTGAAATAATCACACAAGAACTGTATTAATTAAGTCACTGCTTAGCCTGTTAGCTCTAACTTCTTATTGGTTTACTCTTACATATTAATTTAACCCATTTCTATTAATCTGCATATCACCACAGGGCAGTGGCTTACCAGCAAAACACGTCTATCTCTGGTGGTGGATCCATGGGGTCTCCCTGACTCCATCTTTCTTTCTCCAAACATTCAGTTCCATCTCCCAGCCTACCTAAGTTCTGCCTTCTCAATAGGCCAAGGCAGTTTCTTTATTCATTAACCAAGAAAAGCAACACACACAGATGGACCTCCCAGACCACTAACCAAAAGGCAGAGAAAAACTATCCAAATTAATAAAATCATAAATGAAAAAGGGGACGTAACAACAGTCACAGAGGAAATACAGAGAATCACCAGGCCATACTTTGAAAACATGTACTCCATAAAATTGGAAAACTTAAAGGAAATGGAAATTTTTCTGGATAAGAATCCTTTGCCAAAATTAAATCAAGATCAGATAAGACCCATAACTGCTAAGGAAATAGATACAGTCATCAAAAGTCTCCCAACTGAAAAAAGTCCAGAACCAGATGGTTTCAGCTCAATACTCCTCAAATTGTTCCACAAAATAGAAACAGAAGACACATTGCCAAACTCTTTTTACGAGGCTATAGTTACCCTGATACCCAAACTACACAAAGACACTAAGAAAGATAATTACAGACAAATATCACTCATGAGCATTAGTGTAAAAATACTCAATAAAATACTAGCAAACCAAATCCAAGAATACATCAGAAAAACATCCACCATGACCAGGGAGCCTTCATCCCAGAGATTCAGGATGGTTCAACATCCAAAAATCTGTCAATGTAATCCACCATATAAACAAATTGAAAGAAAAAAAACCCACATGATCATCTCATTAGATGCTAAAAAAATTTTCAACAAAATTCAATACCCCTTCATGATAAAAGTTTTGTAGAGAACAAGGATACAAGGTACGTGCCTAAACATAATAAAGGCAATATACAGCAAGCCAAAATCCAACATCAAACTAAATGGAGAGAAAACTCAAAATGATGCCACTGAAATCAGGAACAAGACAAGGCTTTTCACACTCTTTGTATCTATTCAATATAGTACTTGAAGTTCTAGTTAGAACAATAAGACAATAAAAGGAGATCAAGGGGATACAAAGAAGAGGTTAAACTCTCACTATTTGCTGGTGATATGATAGTATACATAAGAGACCCCAAAATTCTACTATGGAGCTTCTATAACTCATAAACACCTTCAGTAATGTAGCAGGATACAAAATTAACTTAAAAATTGGTATCCTTTCTTTATACAGATGATAAATAGAATGAGAAAGAAATTAGGAAACATCACCCACCATAATAGCCACAAATAACATAAAATATATTGGGGTAACTCTAACCAAACAAGTGAAAGACCTGTATGACAAGAATTTTAAATCTTTGAAGAAAGAAGCTGAAGAAGAAACCAGAAAATGGATCTCTCATGCTCTTGCATAGGTAGAATTTACATATGAAAAATGTAAATCTTACCAAAAGCAACCTACAGATTCAATGTAATGCTCATCAAAATCCCAGCAAAATTCTTTACAGACCTTGAAAGAACAATACTCAACTTCATAAGAAAAAACAACAACAACAAAAAACCCCCAGAATAGTTAAAACAATACTGTACAATAAAGGAACTTCTGGAGGCATCACAATCCCTGACTTCAGACTCTACTATAGAGCTACAGTAGCGAAAATAGCCTGGTATTGGCATAAAAAGAGACAGGAAGATCAATGGAATCAAATTGAAGACCCGGATATCAATCCACACACCTATGAACACCTGATATTTGATAAACAAGCTAAAAAAATATAAGATGTAAAAAAGAAAGGATATTTAACAAATGGTGCTGACATGACTGGATATCAACATGCAGAAGAATGCAAATAGATCCATATCTATTACCATGCACAAAACTCAGGTCCAACTGGATCAAAGACCTCAACATAAAACCAACCACACTGAGCGTCATAGAAAAGAAACTGGGAAGTATACTTGAATGCATTGCCACAGGAGACCACTTCCTAAATATAACCCCATTAGCACAGACATTGAGAGAAACAATTAATAAATGGGACCACCTGAAAGTGAGAAGCTTCTGTAAAGCAAAGGACATGGTCAACAAGACAAAATGGCAACCTATAGATTGGGAAAAGATCTTCACCAATCTTACATCAGAGAGCAGGCTGATTTCTAAAATATACAAAAAACTCAAGAAACTTGACATCAAAAGAACAAATAATCTAATAAAAAATGGGGTACAGACCTAAACAGAGAACTCTTAACAGACAAATCTCAAATGGCTGAAAGACATTTAAGGAAATGCGCAACATCCTTAGCCATCAGAGAAATGAAAATCAAAACAACTCTAAGATTCCATCTCATACCTGTCAGAATGGCCAAGATCAAAATACTGATGACAACTCATACTGGAAAGTATGTGGGGTAAGGCGAACACGTCTACATTACTGATGGGAGTTCAAACTTTGGAAATCAGTACAGCAGTTTCTCAGATAATTAGAAAACAGTCTACTTCAAGACAAGCAAAAAATATACCCAAAGAATGCTCAATCATACCACAAGGATATGTGCTCAACTATGTTCATAGCAACATTATTCTTAATAGCCAGAAAGTAGAAACATTCTAGATGCCCCTCAACTAAAGAATGAATGAATGAATGAATGAATGAATGAAGAAAATGTGATCCATTTACCCAATGGAGTACTACTCAGTGGTAAAAAAATAATGATATCTTGAAATTTTCAGGCAAATGAACAGATCTAGAAAAAAACACATTGAGTAAGGTAACCCATACCCAGAAAGACAAATATAATATGTACTCACTCATAAATGAATTTTAAACATAAAGCTAAGAAAAACCAGCTACAGTTAACAACTCCAGAGAACCTGGACAACAAAGAGGACCCTAAGAGAGACATGTTGAAGGAGCTGCGGGCTGTGTTCCTGCCGCCCCAGCTCATGGTTGCCTGGTTAGCTTATGCCCCGAAATAACAACACACAAACCGTATTCTTTTAAACACTGCTTGGCCCATTATATCTAGCCTCTTCTCGGCTAACTCTCACACCTGGACTAGCCCATTTCTAATAATGTGTGTAGCACCCCAAGGTGTGCTTACCGGGAAGATTCTAGCCAATGCCCATCCTGGGTCAGAGCTTCATCGCGTCTGCCCAGGAGAGGGGAGCATGGCATCTGAGCTCACTTCCTCTTCCTCCCATCATTCTGTTCTGTTTACTCCACCCACCTATGTTCTAACCTATGAGGGCCAAGCAGTTTCTTTATTATTTAACCAATGACCTTCCTCCATCAGAGACATATATAGATCTACATAGGAAGAAGAAAAAGACAAGATCTGAGTAAATTGGGAGCATGGGGGTCAAGAGGAGGGTAGAGGGGGAGAGAAGAGAAAGTGAGGGGATCAGAGAAAAATGTATAGCCCAATAAAAACAATGAAATAACTATTTTTATTGATAACTGTTTGTTATATGTAATTTTACTATGTTAAAGCTAAAACCTTGCTTTTTTATTAAACAGAAAAGGGGAGGGACCTGTGGTGGTGTTGGGAAATGGCAAAAGCTCCAGGTCACTGAGCAAGAATGTACAGAGGCCACAGGGGCTCAGTGAGCTTTCTGCCTTCTGTTTTTCACCAGATGATGCGTTTATTTGGAGGGAGAAGCATCTGCATATTATATTCAGATAAAATTCGTGTGGACCATGAGGTAAACACACAAGCTGAGAGGGAGAGGAAGCCAGGTGGATGACTGCACACAGAGACTGGCTCTGCCAATGGTGAAGAATCGAGCTGAGAGCTCTGTCAGGTACGGAAGACATCACTTGACTATGTCACTATTCAAAAGACACCACATTTTTTTTTCTCTGCGTGATAAAGTGAGTGATAGGAATATTTAAATGTCAGGGATGAAGCTGTAGCTCCAAGATATAGCGCCTGTGAAGATGGGCAACTTTGAAGGCAAGTCCTACTAGGTAGGTAAAGCACCAAACTGGAAACTCCAAGAATGCTTTCTGCTGAACATGTATCGCTTCTGTGCCGTCACCATGTTAGAAAAGTGGAAGGCCAGTCTGCACTCATCCTGAAAATGATTAATTTTACTTAAAGGATGGGAAATTACCTCTCTCCATTATATGCTCTGCGTCCTTCCCAGGAGCCACCAGCATTGTGATTTCAACAGGACTGAGCAATGCCTTGTGGCTTAGGCAGGATGAAGCCAGGCCTGGTATCACTGCTTCTCAGAAACAGTCACATTGCTTGCCCCTCTGCTGCAGCAAGAGCAAAGGCCCCTGAGCTAAGCTAGGGTGGCTTCTCTTTCTGGACTGAGCCTTCCCATCCCTCTCACTTAGCGTCCTACCACTCCAGAGCAGAAATGACCTGAAGCTGGGCACAGGCAATCTAGTTTCCTTTGTCACTGGTCAGCGAGGCCTCTCTGATCCCGGGCTAGTGCCCTTTACAGTGGCCCCTTTCTCCAACCTTGACGTATCACCCGCAGCACAGGCAAATTCCACCCACATGTGGGTTGGTCCTTTGAATTCCAACTCTGTCCCCTTGTCCTTGTTCTATGAAAACCACTCTGCACAGATGTGTTTCACCTTTTTTTTGTGAAAACTTTGGTGTCTCAGAAATGAGTTCTCTTCCTTTGCTCCTCCTCTTTAATGGTGCTGAGCTTCAGTCCTTTGTGTGAATTTTGGGATCAGTTTGGAGTAACTCTTAGAAACCTCTCAGGAGTTTTACTCAGAGTGATGTTCTGTTTGTAGACGAGGTTGGGAAGAACGGAATTGGCTTTATGGTATCCTCAACAGTCTTCTGATTTATTGGCACAGTGTGGTTTTACTTGGTTATTGTGAGATCTATATTTGACAGTTTTCTTATGTTTTTTTTTTGTTAGATTTGGAGAATCAACCAGATCATTGCCATTGCAAAGGTTCTTTTTTGGGTTAAGATGACTTGTGTATAAGTCTGCCACTGATGTGTCTAAAACTATGCTAAATTATATTGATATAATTAGTAATTTTTACCTTCAGATTTTTTTTTACCAGAGGACAGTCATATCAATTGCATGTAAGGACAGTTTTCTAGAATCTTGTCCATTTTTCTTTCTCTCTCTAATATTCCTTCCTATTCTCCTTTCCCTCCCTCTCTCTGCTTCTTCCTTCTTCCTTTCCTCTGTCCCTCCCCTCTCCCTCTCTTTTCTTCCCTCTCTGAATCTCTCTTTTCTTATCTTTTTTTTTAATCATTCAATTGCCTAGAATCACAGCACAGCATTTGCTAGAAGTATTGATAGATGACACTTCTAAGGATTGTTTATATTGTTAGGTAATTTTAAAATGATAAATTAGACTTTTGCATTTCTGAGATAAATGCAATTTAAGCAGTGTGTGGTGGTACTGGCCCAGAGTTACTCCTAGTCCTTGAGAGACGGGGCAGGAAGAATTGAAAATTCAGGGCAACAATATGTACCAAACAAACAAACCAGCTAGCAAGCTACCAATAGCATAAGTTGAGAAAATCATTATAGTTGTTTTATTAATTTTGATATATTTTGTTATGCTAGCTGCCCAGCCAGGATGGGGTGGATGGTCAGTGGGCCTGACCTCTGTTGACACAAGGAAAGAGCTTAAAGGAGACAATGCTTAAGAAACCAGGTGTTCCTCCTCCCCCTCCCTGTCCCTGTCCTGTTGGGATTGTGTCCTTTGCTTTGTAGTTGCTTTAGGGCTTTCTTCCCTCTGCAAAAAAACCGTTCTTATCACCACCACAGTTCCCTGTGCCTTTTGGAACAGAGCCCTGAGAAGGTCAGGTACCACCACCAAACCCCTACTCTGCCTGGCTAGGCCATTGCCAAGGCTCAGTTTGCAGCAGTCACTCATTTTGTTGGAAAGGAATCCCGGTGTCCTGGGGTGTACACACACTGCCACTGAGGAATGCAGCCTGACAGTCCAGAGACAGCCAGGATGTGTCTGGGGACCATTCTCTCTCCCCCAGGCACAGGGTTTGTTGGCTCTGCAGGGCGTTCCCTGTCCAACTGGAAAAACCAGCACTGCCGCCAGGGTCTTGGTAACCACTGGACAAAAAGTGCCTCCAGGGGCAGGTAGGGAGCCGAGAAGCTGGATAGCTGAATAAACAGAGCAGACCGGCTTGAATTCCTGAGTGGGTGGAAGGACAGAAGGATGTCCAGGAAGGGGAGGGAATCTCACACCTCACAGCCTCCTTTATACTCTCCCAGATGCCCCTGGTCCTGGAAAAAGTCAGGACTCATTGTCCCGTCTCCACCTCCACTCCCATTACCTACTATCCACGCCAGCTGCCCTTCTTCCCAGGTTCCGAGTAGAACAAGCTGGTCATCTACTGGCAAACTTACTCCTGGCCAGCACTTTCTCTGGGGGTTAGAAAGAATGTCAAAAGATGTGGAGTCCCAACAGCTCCCAACGGAGTCATGTGGAGACAAGGGGTTACCTTGAGGGTGCCTGTCAGGCCTTCATTTGCTGGGCCATCTCTATACAAAGAGGAGCTATCCTGACCTCTCCATCCACACCTGAGCAACATGGTCCCCTGCTCACCTGGTGCAGTTTAACTTCACTAAAGGAGATTCAGTGGGTATGGCTGACCAAGACCCTGGGCTACTCTGATACTATATTTAGCTTTAGGCCTCCTCTGGACCACAGCCATGCCAGCATCTATCACCTTTGTTGTTTTAAGAACATAAACTGGGGGAATGGGCACGTGGATCATTGGTAGACTGTTTGCCTAGAATGCCTGAAGTCTTGGTTTCATCCCCCCTATCACATAAGCCAAATGCAATGGCACCCAGATGCAATCCCAGCACTTGAGAGGTGAAGGCAAGAGGATCGGGAGTTCAAAGTTATCCCCAGCTAGACAGTAAGCCTGAGACCAGCCTGGGCTACATGAAACCCTGATTCAAAAGGGAGAAGAGGTGACAGATGGCTCACCAGATGAATCTGAGTTTGATCCCAAAACTCACACAGATGTGGAAGAAGAAAACTGACTTCACAGAGATGCTCAACATCCTTATCCATCAGAGACATTCAATTCCAAACAACTCTGAGATTCCACCTTACATCTGTAAGACTGGCCAAGATCAAAAACACTGATGACAGCTTATGCTGGAGAGGATGTGGGGTAAGGGGAATGCTCCTCCATTGCTGGTGAGAGTGCAAACTTGTGCAGTTACTTCGAGAATCAGAATGGAGATTTCTCAGAAAATTAGGAATCTATCTACTTCAAGACCCAGTAATACCACTGTTGGGTATATACCCAAAGGATGCTCAATCATATCACAAGGACATGTGTTCAACTATGTTTATAGCAGCATTATATTGTCATAGCCAGAACCTGGAAACAACCTAGATGCCCCTCGACCAAAGAATGAATGAAGAAAACATGATATATTTACCCAATGGAGTATATATATATACAGCAATATATATATATATATATATATATATATATATAATGACATTATAAAATTTGCAGGCAAATGGATAGATCTAGGAAAAAACCATATTGAATGAGATAACCCAGACTCAGAAAGACAAGTATAATATGTATTCACTCATAAGTGGCTTTCAGACATAAAACAAACAAAAACCAATCTACAGTCAGTCCATAACTTCAGAGAACTTAGACAGTAAAGAGGACCCAAAAGAGATATATATGGATCTACATAGGAAGGAGAAAAAGACAAGATCTCCTAAGTAAATTGGGAGTATGAGGGTCACAGAAGAGGGTAGAAGGGGAAGGGAAGGAAGGGAGGTGAGCAGAGAAAAATGTATAGCTCAATAAAAACAATTTAAAAAATCATTTATTTTTTATTTTATATGTATTGGTCTTTTGCCTGCATAGATGTCAGGGTGTCAGATTTCCTGTGACTGGACTTAGAGACAGTTGTGAGCTGGGAATTGAACCCAGGCCACCTGGAAGAGGAGTCAGTACCATCTCTCTAGTCCAAATAACATTTTTTTTTTGAGACAGGGTCTCACTGTATAGTCCCTGGCTGTCCTGGAACTCACTCTAAACACCAGGCTGGTATCAAACTCACAGAGATCCGCCTGCCTCTGCCTCCTGAGGGCTGGGATTAAAGGTGTGCACCACCACTGCCCAGCAACAACAATGATTTTTTTTAATCTGGCTAAAATACATAAAACTTGTTTTGAATAAAAACCAAGGCAAATCTACATATATGTATACATATTTACTCACATGTATACCCAACCTTCTCTCTCCCTCTCTCTCACACACGTATCCACATGTGCTCACACTTACATTTAAATTGTGCTCAACAGGATGCATGGCCAAAAGCAGAACAAACTGGAAGTGTTCAGTTCAGGTGAACTGTGTGACTTATCGACCGATACATTCCATGTCTGCCCAGGCATTAGCCATGACAGTTCAGTGCAGCGGAAGCATGAGGGTGGAATACTGGAGGAAGTGGAGAAATTCCTGCTGCAGCAAACTGCAGCTGCTCCAGAGTCAGCTGAGCCTGAAGTAGAGCTTGCCATACGGTCTCCTATCGCAAGCATCCTCCTGGTAATATCCTCCTCACTTTTTGCATCATGGAAGCAGGGGTTGGGGATAGAGGTCCTTGTGTGGATTTGCTCAAGCCTGCCCACTGAGACACCAAGCCGGGCACCACCTCTCTACTGCTCTATGGGGCCTCTTCTGCCCAGATGCTTCCTATACTATGGAAGAAGCCTCATGGGCTCCCTTCTTCTCTTCTACCCAGCACAGGAACTCCCAGCCTATGACAGATCCCCTTGATGCATGATGAAAGATGATGATAAGCGTTTGGTGTACTATGTCCTGACCCTACCTGACTACTAGGTGCTGCTGTGGAAAATCTGGTTTCAGTAAGTGTATTAGAAATTCCACTTTTGGTTCCAAGTTTTCACTATTCTCAGAGGTTGTGTGGTCACCCTAGTCTGCCTGTGGAAATGTTTTAGTTGGAGTCTTGGCTTTGATAAATGGAACATTGGCTATAGCTCCCAGAAATGGTTGGAGATCCTGGAAAAGGTAGACTTGAGTGGGTGGGGTTTTCTGGAAGTAATGGTGGTTTTGTTGGGAGGATAGAAGAGAAAGAAGGAAGGAGTCATGCTGAGAACCTACATGGTTATAGATAAAGAGGAGTGTCTCTGGGCTCAGGGGTTGTGAAGATATATTGCAAGAACCATTATTCTGGCTCTGGATCATGACCAAAAACTGACCAGCACACAAAGAGAGCCTGTACACAAGGGAGAAATGGGCTCTCTCACTCTCAATTAAATACCTGACACAAGGGACATAGGGTGACAGAGAGAGAAGCCTGTTAGTTCAAGAAGGCAGCTGAATAGAAGAAAGAGTATGAGAAGAACCTGCCACAGACAGGTGAAAAGCCAAGGGTGGCCCACGGGTCTACTTTTGTCTGGCTGGGTAGGAGGTCTTTGAGGGAGGTACTGCCCCTCTAAGAGTGTCTGCAACAGGTTCAGCCTCAGTACCACAACACCAGCTGGAAAGGACCAGCCAGGCCCCAGCCCTTACCCCACATCCTCCCTGCACAAGGAACTTGTCTGATCAGAACTCTGGCTCTAGTAATCCAGCCTTCAGTGAGCCAGTCAGGGATCCAAGAAGCCTTCCTTGCCACATCAGCATCACCTAACCAGGAAAGCCTGCACCCCCCCACTTGAAGGTCAGTCCCAGACCCTTGCCAGGCAGCAGGAAGAAGGTATCATGCACGGAAGAAAGTACCAGAGAACCCTCCCCGCTCCGAGCACTAGACAAAGAAATGGCTTGAGAGCAGAGTTGGGACCAAATGTTCACTAGGATTTTGCAGGGATGATGGCCTTAATATATTATATTGTCTCCCCTTGCCCAGTAGAGCTTCATTGCAGTGAACTTATTTCTCCTCAACCTTGAATCTGTATTGGGAAAAGTTGTTCTTAGTCACCCCTACAGCCAGCCTAAGAGAGCCCTTCCCTAGTGAGAGGATTGAACCATGAGGAGCTGAGATCAAGGAGGAATCTGGAGGACAGGGAGTGTGGCCTGAGCTTTCTCTCCCGTTGTCACCATTGCTTTCTATGCCCTCGTAAACATCCTTTCCCCATGCTTGTTTCCTGTTGGACTCTCTATCAGAAGGGATCTGGAAGACTTACGGTCCCTAGAAACAGACCAAGCATATCAACAAGGAACCTTTCTCGAGTCCTGGAGCCAGGATCCCAGCTCCTACCTTGTGGCCTCAGTTGTGGTCTTGTCTCCATCTGGTACATGTCAAGTTCTGTGCCTTCTCTAACCCCCAACGTCCTTGATGGGGAATAAGGAAGTCAATACACCTATCTCACCATGAGCTAGTGTAAACTTCAGTGTGCTAACTGGCAGAGTGCATGTTCAATAAAAAGTAATTATTTTTACAGTAAACACACTGAGCTGGAAGTGAAGGCTCAGTTTCCTTTTACGTCTTGCAACGGACTTATGTCTGACTTTAACCACAGAATAGCACATTTTAATATTAAAACTCCTTCTCTTTTTGGAACATCTAGAGTGTAAAGGTTTGTACAAATCTTCATTTTTTCTGAAAAATATTGTATATATTTGGGACCTTACCCATCCTTACCATTCAAGAAGTTACCTGCAGATTTTCCTTAGTACATGCAAAATATTCTCCTGGAACCATTATGTCTAGGAAAGGCTTCTGCCATTTCCCAGGTCTAAACTCTCTTGCATAACCACGAGCACTGTGGGATTCTAGGAGCTGCTTAATATCAAAACCAAAGTGCAAACTTCCATCTTAGCAATGTTAGGCCAAATATACTTATTAAGATTTTTGTTTTTAATTTTATATATATACATGGGTGTTTGTGTATAGGCTTGTGCACATGAGTGCCGTGTCCATGGAGGCCAGATGAGGGTAATGTTAAAGTCCCTGGAACTGGACTTACAGATGATTGTGAGCCCCCTGACATGGGTGCTGGAAATTGGATCCTTTGTAAGAGGGGTATCTGTTCAGTGCTGGTTAGTTATTTTGTCAGCTTGACAAAAGCTAGAGTTATTCACGAAGAGGGAGCCGCAATTGAAACACTTTCATAAGACTGGTCTGCAGGCAAGTCTATGAGACTTTTTCTTAATTAGTGATTGAAGTGGGAAGGCCCAGCCCATCGTGGGATGGAGATCCTAGATTGTGTAAGAAAGCAGACTGAATTCTGTGGGGAACAAGCCAATAGCATTCCTTCACATGCTTTGCATCAGCCCCTGCCTCCAGGTTCATGCACTGAGTTCCTGCCTTGACTTCTCTGGATGATGAACTATAAACTGTTAGCTGAAATGAACCCTTGCCTCCCAGAGGTCAAGGTGTTTTATCACAGCAGTAGAAAACCACTGAGTCCCTACATGCATGCGTGTACATGTAATATTCACTGCACACTTATGTGCACCCATACATCTGTAAGCGTGCATACACATGTTTGCTTGCCATACATGAGACACACGAGGAAAAGGAGAAGGATGAAGAGATGGCCAGATCTGATTGCATACTAATTCATGACCTGCAATCGATATTTTGATTAATGGTAAGGCTTATAACTGAAAGATGAGTGACAAGGAAATTTTGGTAACAGGTCTGTGACTAAATGCTATAAAGTGCTAAAAAAAACCCAATAATACATGGAATGCTCACTAAAAATGATCTCAGGAGAGGAAGATTTTCATAACCAAGATTAAGATGGTCTATCCTGTAGACACCAACCAGCTACTTCCCCCAGCCACTTGATAAATTCATGAGCAATAGAGCCATGGTGGCAGAGATTAAATTTATGCCTGGACTCAATGACAAAGGCAGAACTGATTCACTGTCATGACATTATCCCCCAAGATGGTCAGCCAGTGCCCTGGCACCAGTTTAAGTTAACTGGACCACTTCCATCCTGAAAGGGCCAGTGCTTTGTTATACCAGAACAGACAATTTAGCTATAGATTGCCTTCCATGTATGCAGCACTTCTGCTGGAATTGCTGTCTTGGAACTAACAGGGTGTCTTGGCCACCCTCATAGCATTCCACACAGTGCTGCAGCTACGAAGAACTCACTTCAGAGTCAAAGAAGTGAAGTCATGGGCCCAGGCTCATGAAATTCACTCACTGTGCCTCATTCCTGCCATCCCAAGGCAGCTGGCAGGGCAGAGCGGTAGGCTGGCCTTTTGAAGATGTAGTTACAGCTCCAGCCAGGGGGAAATGTCCTGTAGAGCTGTGGCAGGACTCTTCAGGAGGCTGTGGGTGTTCTGAATCAGGATCTAGTACACAGCGCTACTTCTTTCACAAGCAGGACTCACTGGTCCAGGAATCAAGGGGGTGGAATCAGGAATAGCACCAGCCACTGTTATATCCAGGGAGCCACTCAAAATATCCCTGCTTCCTGATCCTTCCACTTGATGCTATGCTAGCCCAGGGGACTTTATTCCACCAGCCACTGTTACATCCAGCGAGCCACTCCAAATATCCCTGCTTCCTGATCCTTCCACTTTATGCTATGCTAGCCCAGGGGACTTTATTCCACAGGGCAGATGCTCCTACTGGGAGACAGAATTTCCATTCAACTAGAAGTGAAGAGGGTCACCTGGCCACCTTGGGGAGACAAGCTAAGAAGAGAGTTGCAATCCTGGTGAGTGGATACTATTGTGGCACCATGAAGGGAAGGACTCTTTTCTGGAATGCTGGCCATTCCTTAGGGTTTCTCTTCATTTTATCATGCTTGTAATTAAGGGAAATGGAAATTTTAGCAACCCAATTCAGGAACACTCCCAACAGCCCAGACCCTTCTGGAATGAAGGAGCCTGTTACCCCACCAGGTAACCCATCATAGCTAACTCAGGTGCTTGAAGAAGGCATAGGGAACACAGAATAGGTAATGAAAGAAGATAGTTAAAAATACCAGTTAAGTTCACTTAGCCTGTATGGAAAGGGGCATTGTAGTTATTATGAATATGCATTCCTTATTTTGTTTTGAATACTTCTTTTGTGTAAATCTATCTCCATGTGTATGTGTATCTATCTATCTATCTGCCTGTCTGTCTGTCTATCAATGTATCATATCTATCTATCTATCTATCTATCTATCTATCTATCTATCTATCTATCTATCTATCATCTATCCATTTCATTCCTTATTTAATCCTGTATATACATAAGATAAGACGTACTGACTTTCAGACTATGGAGATGGCTGATGTGGTTAAGAACTTGTTTTCAAGCATAAAGAGTTAAGTTTGGTTCCCAGAGCTATGTAAAACAAACAAACAAACAACAGGCATGGTGGTATATACTTGCAATCCCCATACTGGGGGAAGCAGAAGGATCCCTGGGACTTGCTGACCGGCCCCCTAGCCTACTAGAGTTCCAGATCAGCAAGAGGCCCTATCTCAAAATAAAAAAAAATAATAAAAGTTAGATGGTGTTTGAGGAAGAATCCTTAAGGTTTTCTTTCCTCTAGCCTCTACCTGCATATACACCCATGTGGCACACATACACGATGAACTGACTTCATATCATTGTATTTGTAAGCACTGCATTAACACCACAGTATGTAAACTGTGGGGAGGGTCATAGGAGCAGAGATATCATAGAAAACTCTATGTCCTCTGGGAAAAGAGTCAGCACCTTTTCAGTTGTGTACAGGTCAGCTTTTTTTTCAGGTTCTGTATAGTTATAACCTCACGTGGTCTTTATTCAGGGAGTTGATATGGTTGAGGGAGACCAACTTGGTTGTGTCATTGGTGTTGGCAGACTTGTGATGCCTAACCTCCACCCAGTGAGTTGGCAAGGCTGCAAGATGTCCAAGCAGGGGAGAGGTTCGTGTTAAAACTGAATGAAGAAGAGCAGATTTAATCCCATGGTCATCTAGTTTGTCCATGTTCTGAGTAGAAGAACCAGTGGTGGAGGAGGCTTCAGCTGGATGGGATTATTCTCCACCTCTGAGTGTGCCTGATTTCTCACCTTCAGTTGCAGACTGGGCTCTGCACCATCTGTTCTCTGGTCCCAGGTCTTTGAGCTACAACACAAGCTTACCATCACTCTAGCTTGCAGACCATAGGACATCTCACCTTCAAAATCATGAACCAATTCTTGGTAATAAGCCTCTTCAATATTCTCCCCTTCTTCTGTTTCCCTGAAGACCCATGGCTAGTGATATCAAGGAGGAAATGGGTGTTGGGTGAGAGCTAAGTGTACATACTAGCTGTTGACTAAGGTTTTCTGTCCTGCTCGGTTCCTGCAATTGTTAATTCCCAAAGAAATCACACAGAGGTCTACATTAGTTATAAACTGATTGGCCCATTAGCTCAGGCTTCTTATTAACTCTTATAACTTATATTAGCCCATTATTCCTGTCTGAGTTAGCCACATTGCTTGGTATCTTATTCAGCAGGAGAGTCACATCTTGCTTCTTCTGTGGCTGGGTCAGAACTGCAGAATAAGCTTTCTTCTTCCCAGAATTCTCCTGTTCTCATCATCCTGCCTCTACTTCCTGCCTGGTTATCCCACCTATACTTCCTGCCTGGCTACTGGCTAATCAGTGTTTATTTAAAATATAATTGACAGAATACAGACCATTGTCCCACACCAACTAGCTGCATATAGGTGGGATTAGGAGTCAAGGCTGGAAGCCCTCAACACACTATCAAAATGGAAGTGAGTCGTCACCAAAGACTTGACCTATGTTCAGGAGAATGAGTTCTCTGGAGTGGACAGCAGTGACACATCTGGGGTAATCCCCTCCAGACTTGATGGCACTGAGGAGGGCTATCTGCTTCATTCAGTTTGTTATTAACAGTGTGATGCAGCTCCATGCTGCCGCCTATAGTGATTGATTTTATTATTTTTATTTATTTGTGTGTTTTAGTGTGCATGTGGAGGTCAGAGGACAACTGTAAGAACTCAGTTTTCCCCTCCCATCACATGGCTTCTAGGAATCAAGCTCCAGGTCTCAGTCTTGGCAGCAAGTGCTCAGCCATTTTCCAGCCTCCCAGAGGAGTTCTTTTCAGGGACTTCTACTCAGTCACTCAGTTGAAGCCAGCAGTCTTGACTTTGCTACTGAAAAGACTTTCAGGATGAGCCATAAAGTTGTTCTGTTTTGTGTTTTGAGTGAAGAGACTTCCTTAGGGCTGCGGGCTGCAGATGTAGTGCAAGGTGGAGATGCAGACCTGTAATCCCAGCAGTAAGGAGGTTGAGGCAGGAGGATCATAAACTCAAGGTCACAAACCAGGTGTGGTAGCACGTTCATTTAATCCGAGAATTTGGGAGGCAGGAGTAGACTTACCTCTGAGTTTGAGGCCAACCTGGTCTACAGAAAGAGTTCCAAGACAACCGGCAGCACAGAGAAACCGTGTCTCGAAAAAACAAAACAACAACAAAAAAGTTCCAGGTCAGCCTGGGTTATGTGAGACTCTACCTGAGGCACAAGAGAAGAGCACACAGAAGGAAGGCGCAATAAAGCACTCGAGAATGGGTGTGGCTTCTCAGAGAGTGACAGGCTTAAGAATTTTTACAACAGTCATACAGACAATTTTAGTGACTTCTGGAGTTCCACTCAAAGGGTCAAATGAGATAAGGTCAGAAGATTGCACAGAAGTCAAGATGTTTTTAACAAGAAAACAAAAGTCTATTGTCATGTTTGTGAGGGTTGCATCTGGGAAAGGAATAAGGCAGCACACGTTCAGACTCCAAGCATGATCTATTGCTCTTTTCACATTCTTATTTGAAATGCCTTCCTGTAAAAGGCACATCGACTGTACTCTGGCAGATGCCAAGGGTGCTGGAATTCTTGACAGGCTGGAGAGATCGATCCATCACACCTTGGAAGAAGGGGCTTCTTTCCCTTCTCTTTCCTCTCTATCTATCCTGCCTCAAGTTCACCAGGTGTAGGGCTGATCTCTTCCAGACATATACACCCCTAGGAACACGCTGCTAAGCACCTTTCCAGAAAGGACAACGGAGGAGGGGGAGGGGACAAAGTACCAGGGAAGCAGGAAGGGCTCACAGGGCCTGACAACCACAGTGGGCATGGTTCTAACATTCTGCCTGTGTTTTGAGTGAAAGCAAGGTGTGATGAATTGTGTGCAGTGTAGGTGTAACCAGAGTTTTAGGACAGCAATCCTTCATGAGTGCCTGTTACCAAAGTGGGAAAGTGCTCATATCACCTTTTTTTTTTTTTGAGAAGGGGTCTAGTCTTTAAATGGGCACAACAGATTAGCAGGAGAAAAATCATTTTAATTCATGTGAACATGGAGAGGAATCCTGTAAACAAGTTCTCAACCTCCAGCGCCCTTCTAACTTTGCACACCTTTTATCTCAGCGCGTGGGAGGCAGAGGCTGGCCCACCTGGCTTATATAGCAAGTTCCAGGACAGCCAGGGCTACACAGTGAGACCTTGTCTCAAAGTGTAAAAATCAGTCTGAGACTGTGAGATTGTCCAGGGCTTAACCTTATATTCTCCACCAGGTTCTACAGAGAAATAGGGTTTGCTGCCTGTGTGGGTTGTGGAGGCAAGCTATGGGTCTGTGGGGGTAAACGGGAATGTGCTAGGGGGAAAAGCCTGGAGAGAAAGATCGGGTGGATAAACGTGTCATAGAGCAGCTCTCTTTCCGGCACAGACAAGACACCTTTACAAAGAGGACGGTTTTTGTGGTTGTGAACTGCCCCCCTACAAAAGGGGCAGTTATTCTGGGCTTCTCCAGTGTCTTCTTCAGTTCTACAAAATCAACAGCTCTGGCTCGTCTCAGAGGGAGAGCAGCTTAGGAGACTGCTGGTCACCTGAAGTGGTGGAAGACAGGGTCTTAGAGACTTCAGAGAGCGCATTCCTTGCCTCATTTCTGCCCCACCCTCGGTACAAGCAACGTCCCATTGCCTCTGGAAGCTTCCCAGGGGACTTTGGGTGCTGGGGGTTTGGTGGGTGGGGTAGGTGAGGAAAATCCAAGGTATTTTCTTCCGTAGGAAAGTCTGGGCACACTAGGGAGGGTCTTTAGCCTGGGAGCTGAGCCACCTACGCTTTAGAGGTGATGTTGCCAACTGGGTCCTGGCACAGAGGCCTCCTTGGTGTCCGCAGAAGAGAGCCTGCTGGGACTGTGAACCAGCAGCTCCCGGGCTTCCAGGGGGCCGGGTTAGCGCTCCCTTAAGGTCTTCCCCGTTAATTCACACGGTAGTCTAAGGACAGTGTCGCGCCGGTACCCTGACGGTCCCATGGGCCTGGCCCTCGAGGGTATGCAGCTACGGAGGCGGGTCGCTGCCAGGGAAATGCCTTTGGTCTCTTTTGGTCCCGCCATGTGGGGGAGGAGCGCGCCCTGGGCTTCCCTCGGGGAAACTCCTCCTCCTTGCCCGGGACAGGCGCTCCCGGTCGTCCCCACCTCCTGGCCGAGGTGACCCGGCACCTGCGTTTAGGGGTGTTGCCTAAATCTAGGACGCCGCCTCCTGAGATTTAAGCAAGAGCTGGGGGAGGTCGGGGGACTTGGGACGGACGAGGAAATCCAGAGCTTGGGCCCAGGCGGAGAGGGGCGGGAAGCGCAGCAGGTGAGCAGCAGGCGGGACAAGCTCGTGGTCTCCACACTGGGTCCCTGCCTGGGAGGTGAAATGGGGGTGATTCGGGTCCACCCGACGGTGCCCGGCTGGGGCATCTGGGGTACAGTTAGGCGAGGCCAGGGCGCGACAGGTGCGACGGTCTGGGACTGAGCGGACCGGGCGCACGTTCTGGGGACTGGGAGGAGACCTGGAGACCCAGATCCCGTGACCGAGACCCCAGGTCGGCTCCGTAGATTCGCGGCTTGGTTTATGGTCCTGCCGGCCCCTAGCTTATGTATTGGAGAAGAGGGTCTCTGAGGGTGGGGTCCTTCGGTGGAGCAGGCTCCTGGCTCCTATCACCAGTCCCTTCCTAGGAGGTAGATGCAGAGATTCGTCCGCAGTTCTCTTTGTTTCGGGAAAATCTCTGCGGTCCGGCTGGTTACCTGAACTCCTTCCGCTCCTTGGTCCCTACCGAGGTGGAGAGAAACTGGAAACTGGTTGAGATGCAGAAGACCGATACAGGCGGCGCTGCGCGGCCCTTGGGACCCTGTCAAGACGCGAACCGCCCGCCAGCTGGGGGAAGGGAGTACTCCAGCGGTCCGGTGCCGGGTCGATGTTGCGGACCAGGCCGCCTTGGCCCTGAGCACTCACTAGAGTGCTGGAAAGGGCTGGCACTGGAGAAGCCGGGCTGGCACTGGAGAAGCCGGCCCGGCTGCCAGGGGCGAGCTTCCCATTCAGGAGAAGGCTGACCACCCGAGCACGTGTACCTTTTATCGGGTGGGACTTGGGATGATGGCAGAGTGACCCAAAGGAACAGCTAGGCAGTGGACGCTGTGTGTGTGGGAGGACCCGATAGCCCAGCTGAAAAAATGAACTGTCCCACTGCCTGAAAGTTTGTGTGTCCATGCCTCAGAGGGTGTGTGTGCCTTATGGCTGTGCTTTTGCTTGCTGAGAGCCCAGGCCCTTTCCGATATCCCTTAGTTCTGTCCCGAGCGCATAGGCCTCTGGCAGCTAGTTTAGGAGAAAGCAAGCATGGTAGCCCTAGGTGGACTTGGAAAGCAGGGGACCCTACAAGGGTTGGGTTTGAAGATCTTGCATGCAAATACTTAAGTCCTGTAGCTAAGACAAGCCATCCAGTGCTGGCTCCTTCAGCTTCTATCCGGCAAGAGCCAGGCATTGTGGAAAGTTCCAAAGGGCACCTAACAAGGTGCTCTGAAAATCCAAAGTGAGGTGCGGGTTGTTTACCTGACTCAGGAGGAGGGGAGAGGTTCTGCAAGTGAGGTTAACAAGTTTCCTTCCTAGCAGGAAAGCTGGGGGTTGGGCAGTTTTACTGGGGACACAGGATAAAATGTCCTAGGCTGCTAAGCTACTGCAGTAGTGGGTGGTGAAGGACCTCCAGGTAAGCAAGGTGACCTATTCCTCACCTTTCCCGTGCTTCTACTGAAGAGGTGCTTGGGGGACTTCTTCCACTGACCTTCGTATGACGTAAGAATGAAAACTCAAAAGCCAGGTGTGGTGAGACTTATCTTTAATTCCACAACTTGAGAAGTAGAGGCAGGCATATCTGGCACTCTGTGAGGTCAAGGCCATCAAGTGATACCCAGTAAGACCCTGTCTAAAGAGAGAATGAAGGAAGAAAGAGGAAAAAAAAATTGGAGTGTCATCAAGACAGGAGACCAAGGGCAAGAATTGAGGAGTGTTCTCAAGAGCTGGGGACTGCTTACAGAAAGCTGGGACTCATCTCAGTCTGGTCTTTTCAGGCATGTCTGGTCTATGTTCTCAGCTCATTTCCAGGTTTGATCCTAAATGTGCATGTGCACAGGAACACACCACACACACACACACACACACACACACACACACACATACACACACACACACACACACATACACACACACACACCTTTGTGGGTTTTCCAGCTGAAAGATCTAGGAGTCAAGTGTAGAGAATTTGTTTGCCAGTGGCACTGTTATCACTGGAGAAAAAAGTTTGATCACACTGGTACAATAGCTGCACACCGTGGTGTGGACACCTAACGAGTTCTTTATAACCCATTTGCCTCACCTCAGCCGAAGTCTGATGCAAAGGCTAGGTAGCTCGTCTGGTGCCCCTACGGAATCTAAAGGGCAGAATCAGGGAAGCAGAACAAAGGCTGCCGACCTCAGTAGTCAATCCTGTAAGCATTGTACTCTCAGGCAAAGGTGTGTACAAGGGGCTTTGTTGACCATGTACCTGCAAAGAGTTTCAATTCTTTTTTCCTCCCCTTAGTCCTGAGGTCACAGTGTGGCGGCAAGTCAAAAGAAGTGGAGATGAAAACTAAGATGAAGTCTAGAAAATCTTGGTACCTCAGATGTCTGGAGCCAGGCTGCCATGCTTCCTAACCCCAAAGCCTCATCTCTTTCTGCAGCCCCACCGTGACCAGGGCCTGGGTATTACTTAATGGGCCAGAAGACTGAATCCTGGAATATAGGGTCATGAGTGACAGACACATGTGTGGTTATTCTGCAGGTGATGAAGCCTGGGTATATGAACTATGGTATTCCAGTACCAACTTTTTTGTAGTCTGAGAGGGTCGCTCCCAGCAATGAGCTCACCGTGAGCCCAGGAGCTACCATGAAATAGAAATCAAGAATCTAGTTGACTACTTCACTCTTTGCATTTAAGCATTGAGGAGCTTAGGAAGATGAGGAGTGAGGGGAAGGTTCCTTAGCATGAGGTATCGCTCTGGTTCTGAGTACTCATCAAGCCCTGAAAGTGGGAACCAAGAGTTTTTTGTAAGCTCTGCAGAAAGTTCTGTGTCTGAGAACTCCCGGTCAGCCCAACCCTGAGCAGTAAGGAGGCAAGGAAGGGCCACTAGGCAGTCAATTAGCTGGTCAGTTTGGGTTCCTGAAACTGGCCCTGCTGGGAAGCAAGGCAAAGGAGGCATCTGGGGGTGGGCAAAAGAACTCCCACAGAGCATGTGGGGAAGCTTTTCCATCCACCGTTGCTCACCCAATTGTTCCCCTAACTGTCCTTAAGGCTGAAATCGCTAAACCTTGCTTGTGCAGGTTTCTCCACAATTTCTAGAATACTTTCTAGCTCTCCACCCCAAGCTGTCCCAGGACGAGTTCAGGAGCATCATGATCCCAAGAGCTGAGACCTGCAAAGGCCAGCTTGGGGAGCCTTTACGTGAGGCCACAAGTGTAGTGGACCTGGTCATGAAGTAGGGTGGTTCATGCGTACCTCATACCAGAGCAACTACGATCTAAAACCTGCCTGTGGGTTCTTGGATGGGTGGGAGGAACATGGTCCTTAGAGTCTCATCTGATCACAGTGGCCCCGGATGACCCCGGAGTAGATCTGGGATTCTGGAAAGGAGTATAGCTGTACCCAAGGATTGGTTTTCCCAGCAGGTGATCATCAGGAGAAAGAAACAGGAACACATAGGGACATCTTGGGAGGAGAATTCATGTGGGATACTGGAGGGCATGTATATTGTCGGTGACCTATATTGTGTGCAGGATGGACGTTGAAGAGGTCAGGTGGCCGAGAGACTTAAGTAGTGTAGGCAGTGGGTGAAGAGAGGAAGTCTGCCTGTCTTGCTTGTGTGCACAGGTGAGCCATCAAGCATGGGGGCTTGGGCTCAAGGGGCAGGGAATGGTAACAAAGCACCTACTGTGTGAAGGTCAGCAGAAGCTTGTGGTTGTAGAAATTCACACAACGGCAGTGGGTAGACAGAAGCCTCGGTCTCGATGCTGTGCCCAAGGCGTGAGATGGTAACACAGTCGTATTCTCTAACGAGCTGAATTGGCGGATGAAACAAATCTGGCTTTGTTATTGCTTGTTTGCCCAAGGTACAACACAGAGAGTCAATTTCCCTTTAATTTATGGCCCTCTCTTTCCAAGAGTCATCAGGCAGGTGGCTCTGAGCTCATTTTGGATCTGAATGATCTGAGCTCCAGGACAGAGATGATTTCTAGGGACCACAGATTTGGAGGTTCTTCTGAACAGAACTCTGAAAAGCGTTCAAGTCCACTGTCAACAATACATTCTAATGAATCGGTAGTGACCTTGTAGCTAACTCTTAGTCATTTTTATTCCAGAGTGCCCTGGGAATCTGACCTTCCAGTCCAGGCTTTGTGCTTTGAGGACTTCACACTTTCCTAGTAGCTCCCAACCTCAGATGAACTTTTAAATTGTGGGAAACTTGGTTTACCTGGGCGCAGTAAAAGCCTGACTTCCGGCTGCTTCAGTTCCTTAATCCTGAGGGCAGCCTCTGAGTTTGCATGGCCTGAACCAGGTCTCTTCACCATATAGCAGCGCCATAAACACTGGAAGGCAAAGCCTGTTTTCTGTTCTACTGAGCGCAGAGCTGGAGAGCACACTTTCACTCCATCTTTATGAGAGAGTTGTTACTCAATATCCTCATTAAACAGAGTGGCCTGGGCAAGGTCAGGGACCTGGATGTGTGTTGAGGAGTTCCCTTGCCGTGACCTGGCGCCTTTCTGTCTCAGTGTTAGACGTATGCTCAGCTCTGTGTACCTGCAGTCTGTGGGGTCACCCACCGTGCCCAGCTTGTGAAGCTGGAAATGTCCTGGTGTGGGCTTCCCATCCCTGGCTGTTCAATTTTATCTTACTCATGTAGCCTCTGGAACATAAAACAAAACCAAAAAACTTAAAAAAACCAAAAATTGTTTGTATGTGTGTGTGTCTATTTGTATCTGTGGTCTCTCTGTGTGTGCCTATGCACATGTGCATTTGTGTATCTGTGCATATGTGTATGTGTGTCTGTTTATGTGTGCATGTGTTTGTATACATGTGTCTGTGTGTGTATGTTTCTGTGTGCATGTGTGTGTGTGAGCAAATATGTGTCTTAATTCCCACCCTGAAAAGTTTGTAATATTCTTGGGACAAGGAAGCATTCATAGAAAAGCAGACTCAGATGGTGTGGGCCTGCCGCTTTTGAGGCATTTTGTTTTTCTTTCTCTCTTTCTCTCACTCTGGTTACCAGAGCTGGCACTCCCAACAAACCTGGCCCAGCCACCCATCTCCAATACACCAGATAAGAAAACAAGTCATAGGTGCAGAGCAGAGAAAGTAGATTTATTATTTGGTCACATTGGGAGAAGGAACAGATAAAGGGGTCCTGTGACCCCAGTTCCACTTTGGAGGTCCTTACATGAGATCTATGTTTAAATAGAGGGTAAGATGTGTGCACATCTAAGCAGTCCTACTCAAGGTATGGTCCGGTCCTACATATCTCATCCACTGAAGTTCGATCAGCTCCAGTCTCTCCCGCACCGTCTCAGAACTGTGTGAAATCTCCTTCTGGGCAGGAAGTTCTTCTGGTTGGCACCAGGCTTCAGCCTTTTCCTTCTCTACTTTAGGGCTCCTGAGGAAGTCTTAATTCTTCCAGATCCCCTATTACGGTAGTCTGATAGCACAAGTGTCTCTCTGTAGACAGCTTCTCCCCTGCTAGGGCAGTATCCCTATGTTCAATACGTGTTTCTGCGGAATGTCTCTAACCTCCACCTTATTCTATGATTGCCTAGCTTTTGCCTAACAGTGCACTGTGTCCCTATGAAGATTTTATTTGTGTCATGGTTTTCTTCAGTGTGTTTATTGACTGCACAGTGTCTGATGATGGTAGCAGTGTGGTAACAGAGGTGGAAAAAAAGGCACAGATTCTGGGGGTCCCCTTCCACCTCTGGCAGCTGGAACTGTACCTGGCACTCGGGGGAGGGGAGCTCATGAAGGAACCAGCATGCAGTGGTGGGTGATGACATCAGTGGGCTTCAGTTATATGGGCCATCCCACATTCTTTTTTTTAATTAATTAATTAATTAATTTATTTATTTATTATGTATACAATATTCTGTCTCTGTGTGTGCCTGCAGGCCAGAAGAGGACACCAGACCCCATTACAAATGGTTGTGAGCCACCATGTGGTTGCTGGGAATTGAACTCAGGACCTTTGGAAGAGCAGGCAATGCTCTTATCCTCTGAGCCATCTCTCCAGCCCCCATCCCACATTCCTGAATGCAAATTAGCATCAATGAGTTTGTCCTCACTTGAAGAGGAAAGGACTGAAAATTTCTTGTTTGGGAAAGTGGTTTTTTGTTTGGTTTTGTTTTAGTTCCATGGTGCTGCTTCAATGAGATGGAGTGGACAAGGCTGCCATCCAGGGACCCTTAGGAACCTCGTCCTCATTTGTTTTCCTGCCCCTTAAAGGACAGTTTCCCAAAGGTCTTCCTTATGGCTGGCTTTCCTGGGTCAAAGGCAAGCATCAGGGTCCTTTGAATGAAGGGTAGATCTCTTGTCAGGTTATGTCTTGCTCCTTTCAGAAGTCGCTGCATAGGCGTCAGACACACGGGTTTGTAGAAATCCCTGTTTAGAAGATGATCAGGATTGAACGTGATTCCCTTGCTCTTTTTAACACACCGTCGTGGATCCCACTTAGAGTGAGCATGGCTCCTTTCATCGTTTTCGCAAGGTTCAGGCCACCCTCTCCTCTTCCAAAGTTCATAGTAGCTGAACTAGGCCTTCTTCATATTTCTGGCTTCTGTGTTTGGTGGGTCACTGACTCTCTGGACAGAATAGTTATCTCTGCTCTCTTCTGTCTCTGGTGGTTTTCCCTTGACAATCCATGGCTGGGCTCCTGGCTTCCTCCTTGCGTGAATTTCAAGCACCGACTCATTGCTCCTTTCAGAGGGCTCCCAAGCTTGGAAAACTGCCAGCGGATTGGATTTTCATTTCCTGAAACTTCAACCAAACCCATAATTGGTGTGACAGACCAACAAGCTAGCAGGAACTCAGAGGAATGAGAGCTGGTACAGCTGGGCTCTTCTGGAAGGACCCTGGGAGGGTGGCCTGGCTAGTCATGCCTGTGGGAGGAAACCAGGGTGCACTAGGTAGATGTCCAAGCTTGGAGTCTGTTTTACAAAGTGGGTGGAGAAAAGGCACACCAGTGGGTGACAACTGTACCATTTTAACAGGCGTAGGTGTTTCCCACACATTTTAAATGGTGACCCCTCTAGCCGGTATGTTACTCATTTTCCTTCCTCAAACCCAGAAACTTGTTGACTTTAACATTAGAAAAACCTAGAATCTCTCAACATGACCTGATTCTTCTATTTGCTTGATCTACAAGTGAAGAAATGAGTGACCCGGTGGATTTTTACTGTGACTGATTCAGTGTTCCAAGCCATTATCATCTTTCTTCATTGCAGGTTGTTGATAAAATTAGTTTTTATTTAACTAAGACTACGGTGACACTGTGTACCAGCGCCAATGGTGTTATTGCTAATTTACTCAAGCTCCCGAGATCAGTATAATCTCTTTTATATCTTGAAAGAGAATTGAGGTGTCAGACTTTCCCAGGTCACGGCTAGTGAGAGACTGAATCTAGGTTGGGATTCTAGTCCCACCTAAAGTCTGGCCCCCAGTTTTGTGGCATCTAGCTATGTAGTGCTGCCTACTACTTTCTGTGTATTTAACAGTCAGGCTTGTAGGTGTGTAGTGTAATGTATGCATGTGTGTGTGTTCTTGAGTGTGTATAGGTGTGCATACACATGAGTACATACGTGGAGATCCAGAGTGGATGCTGGGTGTCTTCCTCCATCTCTTTCCATTTCAGTGTTTGAGATAGGGTATTTTACTGAGCCTGGAACTCACAGGGATAGGAAATAATGTCTTTATGTCCTACGGATCCTCCTGACTCTTCCTCCCTGGCACTAGGACTGATTACAGGTGGGCACCTGCATGCCTAGACTTTTATGAGGATTCTGGGGTCCAAACTCAGGTTCTCATGCTTGCTTAGCAAGCACTTTTAGTGCCTGGTTCTTCTCCTGGCTTCTGAACTCCTCCCAGCCCATCATCCTGTGGATGAGTAAACTCCCTTTCCCCCCACCATGATGGTTTCTTAGAGTAGTCTTGGATCATTTCAAGTCCAGACGGGAGGAGTGAAGCAAAGCCCTCATAGGGAGGATAGCAATGAAAAACAGTAATTCAACAACCTCCATTAAGGCAAGGTGAGCACCAATGGAGTCAGGAACATCTCAGCAGGTGGAGTGAGCAGGCAGGGAACTTTGTGGTGGGGAAGAGACTTTGATTCTCAACTCAGCAAGGGAGAATGGGAACCTACAGCATGGAGCAGTGTCTGTGGAGGAGAAGTTGGTAAGAGACAGTACGGGTGAGAGAAATCTGGTTAGCCTGACTTTGACAGGGTTTCTGCTGAAGGCAAGTCAGGCTCACCAGGTATCCTTTGAGGATGATAGAGGACTATTGAAAATTGGGATTCTCAGTAAACAGATTTATCAAGGTTTCATTAAACTAGATTTTATTGAGGGAGTGTGCAAAGGTTCAGAGGATGGCTTGCTTTAGAAATGGACTTGTTGCTGATGGCATCTCTGCTTAATATTGACTTTTCACACACGACTGCCTAGGAAATGACCCAGGGACTTCTTTTCATAACCACACATCATCGAGTCGGTCAAAGTAATTAGGTCGGCATGTTAGGGCTTGGGATAGTAAACAGGTTGGGGGGGGGTGGATTTGTATATCATTCACCGTTTCTTCCTTGTGATGGGTAGCTGACAAAACAGCTTACAGGAAGGACTTATTGTGGATCATTGTTCAGGAAATGGCCTAGGACCACCTCCTGTCTGCATCAGTGGGAGCTTGAAGCTGCTCGCTGTCTTCTGGTAGATCAGGAAGCAGGAGCTCTAGCCAGAAGCAGAGGCAGGGAATAGAGCTGGCCTGTAGACCGCAAGCCCATGCCTAGCCTATGTCCAAAGGTTCACGCCCTTCTGAAATAGCACACTAGCTGGGGTGTTATTTCACATTGCTATAAGGAACTTTTTTTTAATTAGTTAATTTATTTATTTATTAAAGATTTCTGTCTCTTCCCCGCCACCGCTTCCCATTTCCCTCCCCCTCCCCCAATCAAGTCACCCTCCCTCGTCAGCCCAAAGAGCAATCAGGGTTCCCTGCCCTGTGGGAAGTCCAAGGACCACCCTCCTCCATCCAGGTCTAGTAAGGTGAGCATCCAAACTGCCTAGGATCCCACAAAGCCAGTACATGCAGTAGGATCAAAAACCCATTGCCATTGTTCTTGAGTTCTCAGTAGTCCTCATTGTCCGCTATGTTCAGCGAGTCTGGTTTTATCCCAGGCTTTTTCAGACCCAGGCCAGCTGGCCTTGGTGAGTTCCCAATAGAACATTCCCGTTGTCTCAGTGTGTGGGTGCACCCCTCGCGGTCCTGAGTGCCTTGCTCATGCTCTCTCTCCTGCTCCTGATTTGGACCTTGAGATTTCTGTCCGGTGCTCCAATGTGGGTTTCTGTCTCGGTCTCCTTTCCTTGCCTGATGAAGGTTAATATTCAGGAGGATGCCTATATGTTATTCTTTGGGTTCTCCTTCTTATTTAGCTTCTCTAGGATCACTAATTATAGGCTCAATGTCCTTTATTTATGGCTAGAAACCAAATATAAGTGAGTACATCCCATGTTCCTCTTTTTGGGTCTGGCTTACCTCACTCAGGATAGTGTTTTCTATTTCCATCCATTTGTATGCAAAATTCAAGAAGTCCTTGTTTTTTACTGCTGAATAGTACTCTAATATGTATACATTCCATACTTTCTTCATCAATTCTTCCATTGAAGGGCACCTAGGTTGTTTCCAGGTTCTGGCTATTACAAACAATGCTGCTATGAACATAGTTGAGCATATACTTTTGTTGTATGATAGGGCATCTCTTGGGTATATTCCCAAGAGTGGTATTGCTGGGTCCAGGGGTAGGTTGATCCCGAATTTCCTGAGAAACCACCACACTGCTTTCCAAAGTGGTTGCACAAGTTTGCATTCCCACCAGCAATGGATGAGTGTACTCCTTTCTCCACAACCTCTCCAGCAAAGGTGTTTTTTATTTTAGCCATTCTGACGGGTGTAAGATGGTATCTTAAAGTTGTCTTGAAAGCACATTACTTACTAAAGCTTAGGCAACCCTGTGAGGCTCATGTAGAAGAGTTCAAGGCAACTGTCTCTGGTGTTCAGTTGCAGGCCACCAGTTCCACGGCAGGTGCCTTGAGGAACACACCCATGGAGTTCCTCTAGAAAGGGTGTTTCTGGTCCTGCCAGCCATTCCTCTGCTGTCCCGCTCTCTGAAGGCCCCCTTCCATGGACATTTGCTGGGAACTCCATCTTATCAATGTGTCAGCCATGGTACCCACTTTGCAGAGTCAGGCTCGTTCAGTTACCTGGCCAAGGATGCCTCCAGGAAGGGGCACAGGGAGAAGGCAGCCCCAGGTCTTTGCCTTCTAGGCCTGCCGTTGCCCTCTATAGGGTGGGGATTTTGATGTTTCTCTTGGATGGTCTTGTGTTTTTCTCTCATGAATCTTCCTTTTGGTGAATGTAACTGGGAGGAGCCATTATTGTTTCCCTGCTGAGAACCATGTAAGTGTGGAAGGACTTGGAATTCCAGGTTCAGCCATGGGTGCTCCTGTGTAGACAGGGCCATCTGCCTGTCCCCACTTCTTCAAGGCCAGGCTCTCTTGGTCGCAGTAGTTCAACTTGTCTCCCAGTCCCACTCATGAGTTTCTCTGTGTCCCATGGCATAAACACCCCAGGGATGAGGAGACCTGTGAAGGTGGAGGTGGAGTGAAGGCTCAAGGCCAGGGAGAGCTGCAGCTTGCTCTAGGGCAATGTCACCTTCACCTAGGGTCCTCCAAAGCGAAACTGTACTGAAATATTACCGTGTGTGCTTTCCACCAGGGCACCTGGAAGAAGCCAGACTCACCTCCTCATGCTGCTGACAGAGCCAGGATGGCTTTGACATCAGTAAGTGGTTGTTGATTCTTACATTGCTGGCCATTTCCATATTCCTTTGTTCCTCTTCCACAGCTGTGAGCAGGTGGCCCTTTGTTCAACGTCTCTGAATTAGTCACTGTTCCATCACTGTGAGGAGACACTGTGACTAAGGCAATTCTTACAAGAGGAAGTGTTTAATTGGGAGCTTGCTTACAGTTTCAGAGGTTTAGTCCACTATCAGCTTTGTAGGGAGTACGGTGGCATGTAGGTAGTTTCTGCAGCAGTAGCTGAGAGTTCTGTATCCTGATCTACAGGCAACATGGGCGTTTGAAACCCGAAAGCCCATCCCCAGTGATACACCAAGGCCACACCTCCTAATTCTTGTATTCTTTTCAAATAGTTCCACTCCTAGCGACTAAGCATACAAATATATGACCCTATAGGGGCATTCTTGTTCAAAATGCCACAGTTATGTGGGAAAGAGTGAGGGCAAGGATGGAGCCCGATACGGCACTGAGTGTCTGAAAAGCCATGCTGGGCAGAAACAGGGTTGGTATACTCTGTGTGTGTTCCCTTCCTTCTTCAAGGCAATAGGTGTGCCTACAGGAGAGGAGGGATGGGGCAGAGAGCATCAGGTTAGGGAGGAGGGTGTATGACAGCCCTACGGGTGTGTGCCTCTCAATGACTGGGGAACAGCCACACCTGCATAAGGCGTTGGGTTGTCCATTCTTGAGGGAGCCCATTCCCTAGAGCTATAAGAGTCTTCAGCTCTACCGACTGAGCTAGTTGGGCGTGTTCCCTAGAGCAATAAAAGCCATTGTTTTTGTCATCCTCAAGCCTGACCAGTCCACCTTAGAAATCCCACATTTATAGATATTACTGGCTAATAAGAATAATTTTCAAGGTTCTAGAAACCTAGGACACATGCCAGTGTTCCATTTTAGTGGGTCTCTGATACTTAAGGTTGTTTGTTTGTTTGTTTTTACAAGATCCCTTTTTAAAATTATTTATTTATTTATTGTGTATACATTATTCTGTTTTCTTGTATGCCTGCAGGCCAGAAGAGGGCACCAGACCTCATTATAGATGGTTGTGAGCCACCATGTGGTTGCTGGGAGTTGGACTCAGGACCTTTGGAAGAGCAGGCAATGCTCTTAACCACTGAGCCATCTCTCCAGCCCACTAGATCTCTTTACAATTTTAAGAGCTCCATCCAGACAAAGTGTTTGGCACATCTTGGCCTTTCCTCCTAGGAGGGGAGCATACTCTGAGGCCATTTGGATCTGGGCCAGACACTCACCTGATTTCTGAATCTGGAGTGTTCTGTTTAGATGAGAGATGGCTTTCACTGTCCCACCTCTCTAGCTTCAAGTCACAATCTTTGGACTCTCGAAAGAGAAGGCTGAGTTACTAATCGCAGATTATTAACCTTGGAGTATTCATGTTGCCATGCTTAAAATTCTCAACCTTTAGGCCAGAAAGACAGCTCTATAAGGTAAGAGGTGACCTGCATTCAATATTTGGAACTCACAGGGTGGAAGGAGACAACTGACCCTCACAGGTTGTCCTCTGATCCCTGTTTACACACATGTGCAACACACACAATGCATAAATTAGCTTTAAAAAAAATCTGAACACTTAGTGACCCCTACTGAGGATATCTGCTTCCAGAGGATGGTGCCTCGTTATTCCTGAGGTCCGTGAGAGAGCCTGAGCAGAAAGGGGGCTGGAGAGGTCTTAGGTAAGAACCATTAGACATGGATGAAGTGGGATCTCCAGAAGAGGTCCAGCCACTGAAAGAATTGTGGAAATAAGAATGCCGAGCTACCGAGTTCTGAGTGACTGCCAGGCATGGGAGTGCAGCCTGGGGAGGGTCATGCGAAACGGACTAAGTAAAAGGATTGACACCCCAACAGAGGAGCCTGCTTTTTTCACATCTACACAGCACACAGTTGGGCCCCCAAATTCCCCTGAAAGGGCACCTGAACCCTCTGCACCAAGATGCCCATACTAGATAGGGTTACTTACGCTGAGCTAACAACACCCTGGTGAGGGTAGGTGGGTAAATGTTTGCCAACTCCAGCTGCATGGAAGAAGGGGCCCTGGTAGGAACAGCCGGAGGAGCCTGCATCTTGGGTTCATTCTAGCGGATTCTCAGCTCAGCTGAAAAGTGTGCACTTACGACACCTAAGGTTGTAGACAGGAGCTGAATGTGGTCTCTTCAGCAAGTGAGTTCTCAGACATGATCTGTTCTGATTCAGCCTGGCTTGTGATTTCACATCTCAGTGCTCGGGGGGGGGGGGGGGGTAACCTGGAGGAGGAACCAGAGCAATGGGATTCTAGCTTAGTGACTGTTGACTCTAAACTTGTATTCATTTTTGTCTTTGATTTTTTTTCCTATGGAATCTCAATTATCAGTCACTGTTTCTTTATTTCAAAGAACAAATAATAGAAACAAGTGAATCAGAAACACATACTGTTAAGGATTCTCGTTAATTCAGATACAGAGTCTAGTCATTCTAAGCAAGTAGTTGCAATACCATAGTTGGTGAATATGCTGGCTCTCTCCCTGTCATGCTGCTAACTTCCCAGACTTTACGGTGCATGAGAGATGTAACTGCTGGATCTCTTTTTCCATCCTTTAGGGGTCACCTCCAGGAATTGGACCTTACTATGAGAACCATGGGTATCAGTCTGAATATTTCTACCCACCGAGGCCACCTGTGGCTCCCAACGGCCACAACCTGTATCCAGTCCAGTACTACCCATCTCCCGTGCCCCAGTATGCCCCGAGGGTTACAACACAGGTCTCAACACCTGTCATGAATACACAGCGCAGGTCCTCAGGGACACCGTGCACCTCAAACTCAAGTAAGACTCTTCGGCGTTGTTTCTGGGTCTGCCTTCTCTTGGGATCTCTTATTCCCCCATATGTTGTCACTAACTCTGCGCTGGCAGCCAGAGCTGTCTGCCTTCTACTCTGTAGCTGGTCAGGGCCGTGGCACTGGCCTCACCACTTCTTAGGCAGGGAGAGACCTTACTCTCCCCTGGGCCTTTGCTATAGCACCACCGTGTGCTTGCCTAGCTCAGCTGGTCTTTTGGTACATGGTTTATTATTCTTGCCTCTGTGCTTTTGGGTGTGTTGTCTTGAATCAATAGTAAGCACTCGAGGTTAGGAGTCTTACGTGTTATTGGTGTGCCCAGAAGACAGAGGGTTCAAGGTTAAGATAGCTCCTGCGGCTAGCCAGAGACATGTTACCACTCTCACGTCTGCCAGTGCTTGCCCCCAGCAAAAGGGTCTCCCCCACAAGGGGTTTCTCTCCTTCCAGGGTCTGCCTGTATCCTTTCTATGGGAGCCAGGCAGCTGTGGCATGACTGCTCTCCCATTCCCAATGGGAGACACGTTGGAAAGAGCACAGGAATGGATGTATCAGGTCCTCAACCCCCCTGTAATCCCAGAACAGTGCTGAAGGTTGAGTATGAAAGCTGAATGTCTTTACCCTGTCCTTGGCCTTTGTTCTCAGGTTATTCTCTCTCCAGATTCTTTACCCCTGTGTCCCCCCCCCATGTTTTAATTCAGTGTCTATGTGGTGTAGAGGATAGATAGAAGTGGCTCTACGGATAAGTTATTTTTTTAGATTTAGTTTTCATTTATGTGTGTGAGAGCGTGTATGCTACATGTGTGCAGGTGCCTATGGAGGCCAGAAGGTGTTAATCTGGAGCTGGAGTCATGGGTACTGCGGGTGGTTGTAAACCATTCAACATGAGTGTTGGGAACTGAACTTGGGTCCTCTGGAAGAGCAGTAGGTGTTCCTAACTGATGGGATCTCTCCAGCTCTGCACAAGTTCTTAACAGATAGTTTCTGTTTTATGAAATGAGCACCAATCTGTATATGTCATGTTTACTTCAAGTTTGATAGGGAAGAGAATTCTGTGGGCCACCCATCACTTCATCAGCCATCAGGTGATAGGCCTTAGGCCTCCGGGATCTGTCTGTCCTATTTAGAACTTTCTGGCTCTCCTGCTGTCCCCTGCCTACTTCTCCTCCACTACTTGACCCTCTGTGTGGCTCTGTCCTTTGCTCTGCTCCACCTCTATTCTCGTGCCCTCTTCCCTGTCTCTACAAACTCCTTTCGTTCTAGCCCAGCCAGGGTCAATTGGACCGAGGTGCAGAATGCATGGCCATTCACACATCATGGTGGCTGGAAGAAAGCCAGGGTGAGGAACCTGTTAGTTGTCAGAAGCCAAAAGGCCTATATAAGGTTGCACCCCCAAAAAAGACTGCCCTGCTATCAGCGGCCAGCTCAGAAGGCAAAAGGGTCCCAGTGCACCTCACTGAATACGTCTACATTCCAAGGGAGTAATCAGGAAGTGACAGACATGGGAAAAATATGTTAGTTTCCTGCCAGTTGCCCATATATAGGCAGGATACACCCTAGGGTGTGATTTTCCACTATAAACCTGCATTGTAAAACCTCTGACTGTGCTTGGATGAAATCTGATGGTCAGGCTTTCAGATTGGTGTCTTGATTCCTACTATTGGCTTGCCAAAAGTACAGATTGATGCCCATGTCCCATGGACTGGAAAGTAATTTAGTAACTTTATTTTATTATCTTTTAAACTCCCCTTGACATTGTTTTTTAAATTACATTACTGGGGCTGGAGTAATGGCTCATCAGTAAAGAGCACTAGCTGTTCTCACAAAGCACCCAAGTTCTACAACTCCAGCTGGAGGGGATCCAATGCCATCTTCCAGCCTCTGAGGGCATGTGCACACACACACATACACCAAAAAGAAAAAAAAACATGTTGTTCACATATAAGACATAAAAAGTCTACATTTTTTTGCCAGAATGATCTTGAGCTCTGGAACAGCACATTAAGTTGGAAGCATTAAATCAAAAGTCCCGAGTGTAAGGACATTCTACTTCGGGTTTATCAGTTGCTCTAGCAACTGTCATGGAGCGTTCCCATTTGAGCAGCAGTGTATGCGTCTGCAAGAGCCTTTGAAGAATTCAAAGTCAACAGTCCTGTGATGCAGTGATACCACAGGGTTGAGTCAACAGGCTGTGCTGGTAGGGATGGATGTAAATGAACAGTGGCCCAAGACTGAACTGTGCAAATCTGTGCTGTGCTGACCGCAGCTGGTGACACATGCCTGCCCAGAGGTGAAATGGGGGCTTGTTGCTACAGACACGGTCCTGAGCAAACCAGCCAGAGGGTGACTCTGCACATGCCCCAACCAGAACTGAAGGACACCTGATTTAATCTCCCTTACTCACGAGCCAAGTTACTGATTTAGTGTTTGTTTTTTTCCCTGGCTGAGTTGAGCTAGGCTCCTGAACATGCTAGGCAAGTGTTTACCTCTGAGACACAGGGCCAGCTTTAAGCAAGTTATTTTGTCTCAGGTACAATGGCATGCAGATAAGTTGCCCAAAGAGGAAAGTGTGCTTGGTAATTTGTCAGGTGAGCCATCAAGAATTTCTCCTGTGGGTTTCTGGGTGGCTCCACCCTGGCGCCTGAAGGCATAGTCACCTCTCACTGGGTTTTGATAAAATCGCCGCCTGGTGAAGCTTTCAGACCTGAGCCTATACTGTGAGGTTGCTGGGAGTACAGGTTGCCCACTTTACCATAGGAGCACAATCCCTGTGGATAGGGATGACGACCAGTCCCCGGGAACTCTTTGAAAGCTTTTATGCCATTAACAGGATGCAGTAACCAGATAAAAGCAAGCCTTCTGGTCCTAAGCAGGTCAGCTTGGGTCTTTTGACTCCAGAACTCAAGGTGACCTGCTCTGCTGACTTCTGGAAATACACCGCCTGTAACTGGGATTCACAAGCTTGAAGGCACTCTCTAGCCTGGGAGTGTCTGTTTCAGTGATATTTCCCTTGCCCCGTTTCTCTTCCTTTCTTTCAAAGAAACCTCTAGGGACCCCTGAGACTTGGACTTCACCTGGAAAGGGAGTTGTTGGGAGTGATGTGTCCCTCACTGTCAGATAAGTCAGGGTCCCTTCCCTGACATCTGGTTCTTTCTTCTGAAACTTGATGTTATTTTTGGTTCAAAACTCTGTCTAGAGTGCTATCCCTGTTTGCTATGGCTGGAGAAATCAGTGAACTATTAGAAAATAGTTCTCCTAATTATTTTATTCTTAGCTGAATGTTTACTCTTATTTTATGAGTGCCTACACCAACGTATGTGCACCATGTGCATGCAGGGCCCGCAGAAGCCAGAAGAGGGCACTGGATCCCTTGGAACTGGAGCTAAAGATAGTTGTGAGTCACCGAGTATTACCTGGGAACTGAACTCAGGTCTTCAACAAGTGCTATTAAGCTACTAAGCCATCTCTCCAGTTCCTTGTTTGGGGTTTTGTTGTTGCTTGTTTGTTTTGAACATTTATTTATTTTTGGTGGGTGAGGTTCCACAGAGTATGCAGAGGTCAGAGAAGCCTGTTGGATGAAACTCTCTCCTTCTACTATGTAGGATCTGGAAATCAAATTTTCAAAACTTTCTTACCCTGTCTTGGCAAGGTTTGGCAGTCTTTTTGCTTATTATCCTGTTTATCCAGTCTGGACACAGTGCATTTTGTCACTGGTCAAAGCGGGGCCAGTTCTTTGCCCAAAGGCCAGTTTTGTCAAAGGAAAACAAGCTCCAAGTGGAGTGTCTTCAGTACCCAACATTCTCTCTGGAATAGATCGGTGCTGCCAGGACCAATCGTGTCTCACATCAACAGAACCCTAAGTTATTAAATGCTATATTCTACAGTTCTCTAAAGTGGTTCAAGATTACCTATCTATGTGGAATACATCTCTATGTATCTAAAGAACCTGATTAGTCTAACTATAAGTATGACAAACATGGATGACTATTGACCTATAATTCTTAATACCAATATAACTTAAAGACTAAGACTTCATATTAAAAATATTAAACAATATTTAAACAACTGTGCAGCAAATGAGTACAATGACCTCCAATTTTAAACAATGTATAAGTATCTTGATCAGGGGTAGAAATGTGTAGTGCAATATGATAAATATACCTTAAAATTGCTTCAATATACAAAATAACTTAAGCAGAGGTAGAAGCATGCATACATACAATATGACAAAATAACTTTGCATAGGTGCACAAATATTGTAAACAGAAATAGGAGCATATTAATATAAGAAATATAATTTGAATTTGTATCAATACAGGAATCTATGCCAATGTAAATAGTGTAAATTGTCTATAAATTCTAGCTCTCATGTAATAATCTAATCTACCTATTATACTATCCCATCCAATCCCTCCTTTTTTTTCTTTATCAAATGAGATCCTTGAGCTCACTTCATTTCCATCGCCAACCCTGCACCACTTATAACCAACCCCTAATAGATGTCCCTAATCCTGAGGACAAACTTTGTTGGGAAAAGGGACATTGTTTTTTAGAATTACTTCCAGTTGTTATAAAAATGATGTTATTTCTATGGGATCCTGTAAAAACTAAAAATGATGGTTAACTTTCAAGATTGTCTGGTATAATTGCAAATAGTCTCTGAGAAGTCGGTAGGGGTTTTCTGAAGTTCTTATTTGAAGTTCTGGCCAGAACATTTTGTAAGAAGGTGCACCATCTCTGCTAGCCAAGTTGAAATCTTCTTGAGCAGTTTGTAACCCAAAACTGATCTTAAGATGGTGCTATCAGCATGATGACATCATTGTTGTTGTGGGGCCCAATCTTCTTTCTGGAAACTTCAAAGATTACTGAAGGAAAAGTCATTGTTCATTGTGGAGAACTTAAACATTATTCATATAGACATATATTTAACAAAGGTGCCATAGAGACAAAAATATGTCTCACCTGGTATGGGGAGAATTAAAAATTTTTGAAAGCAGAGTTTTGATAATAGTAGTCCCTAAATCTTATCTTCCTTCTGCCCCATACCAGGTGGCTACTGATATGAGGCAGAAATTCTGACATTTTCTTTTAACAACATGCTTGGATTTAGAGAAGAATAGCCACTGTCCAATTTCAAAGCCAGCGTTGATTTTTAAGTGAGTCATGACTATATTCTGAGAAGCACGGGGATATGTATGTTTAGGTAGTGAAATTGGCGTCATAAGTCAGATTTCTCTTTGGTTGGTGATTCTTTCTGGATAGCTATCTTTTCTTCTTTAGGCATCCAGTATCTCTTGGCTTTTTGAAGATGGGTATTTTCCTGAAAAGACAATAACAGAACCCTGACCCAACCCTTATGAGGATTCCTTACTACCTGTATGATTGTCACCTCTGTGGATGAGCTGTCATCTCTTTCTCAAGAGGTTTCTCTTTTTTAAGCTGAATCTTTATTAATTTTGAAATACACCAGCTGATTTAATTCAGAAGTGTTTTTTCTATTATCCAATGTTTCTCTGGTGCTGTTGTTCCTTTCTCATTAGTGTTAAAAAAACTCAAGGTTAATAAAGCATTATGCAATCTATTCCTGGGGGTATGTTTCATCCCTTTCTGTTTGTTTAACATATTTTTTATAGTTTGATTTGATCTTTCTGTAACTGCCTGACCTGTAAGATTGTGTGGTACACCAGTAATATGCTTTATATTATAATAAGCAAAAAAAACCTGTTTCATTTTCTTAGAGCCATACTCTGAACCATTGCATGTCTTTCTTTATTTGTGCAAGAATACTCATGATGGCCATAACTTCTAATAAATGTGTGATTACTGAGTCAGTCTTTTCCAAACTCAAAGCAGTAGCCCTTTGAAAACCTGAATCAATGGTGTGTTGTATACATTTTAATTTTCCAAATTCTACAAATTGTAACACATGCATCTGCCAGATTTCATTTCTTTGATTACCTTTTGGGTTACTCTCTGCAGGTAGTTGTGTTTGTTTATAGAAAGAACAAGTGGGACATCTACTTATAATCTCCTTAGCTTGTCATGTAATAAAAAAAAAGTCCCTTTTAAACCTTTGCTATTGAAATGGTGCTTTTTAATAAAATTTTGAGGCCTTCAGCACATTTCCAATCAATAATCAATCAACTTCTCCATTATCTTGTACTAGAGGACCTAACAGACCCGTATGGGTTCGGATGTGGGCCCTGCTTATATCTTGAACCTGAATAAATAATTAAGTCATTTCTGTATCATCTGGTATGAACTCAGCAGTTTTAATATGCAAAACAACTCTTTCTGCATATTATGAATCAGTAACTATTTTGAGAGGTTCTTTAAAATCCCTAAGTACCATAAAAATAGCATAAAACTCTGTCCTTTGGACAAAATTATAAGGGCTTTGTTCCACCTTATTTAAATCTTCTGATTTGTAACCTGCCTTTCCTGATTTATTTGCATCAGTGGAGAATGTAGGGGTTCCAATTATTGGTGTGTCACTTATAATGCTGGGAAGAATCCAATTAGCTCTCTTTATAAGGTAAACTCTATCACTTTTGAGATAGTTATTATTAATCGCTCCCCAAACATTAGTACATGTTCTGTTGTAGGAAGTCAGTTGTTTGTTCCTGGCTGCTTAACCCCAAAATAACCACATAGAAACTGTATTAATTAAATCAGTACTTGGTCTATTAGCTCTTGCTTCTTATTGGCTAGCTCTTACATCTTAATTTAACCCCTTTCTATTAATCTGTATATCGCCACATGACTGTGCCTTACCTGCAAGTTTTCATCTGGCATCTGGTGGGGCTACATGGCTTCCCCCTCACTTCACCTTCTTTCTCCCAGCATTCAGTTTAGTTTTCCTTGCCTACCTCTATTCTGCTCCACCAGGCCCAAGACAGCTTCTTTATTAACAAATGGTATCCACAGCATACAGAGAGGAATCCCACATCAACTACCTTTGATGTCTAAATAAAAAAAAGGCCCTAACCCAACATAGCAAAATTACATATAAGAAAACAGTTATCAAGCAAGAACTACAGTTACAACATTTATATCTGCTTTACCCTTTATCACAACCAAGGAAAGCCACAGCTATCCATTCTTCAACTCCATCAAAGACCCCAAAAGGATACAATACTACCTAAGTTAACAGGAAGTACATTGTAAGTAAGTTCCCAAACTCCAGAACTGACAAAGATCTCAGTGTCAGGACAGTCACCCAAATTTCCTCTGTAACACTGGAGCATCCATCTTCAGCCTACAGGCCCATAGTATCCAGCAGAATCTTCCATGAAGCAGGAAATTTCAAAGACAGTTCTGCCTATATTGGCAGTTTGTCAGCCATATTTTTCTGTGTCCTACAGAATGTCTATCAGACTCTTTCATGAAGCAGGAACCCCAAAGGATCGTTCCACCCCTAGGCAAGTTCAGCAGTCATTTCTCTGTGGGTCCTGCCTGTCCAGTTCATACAGCACAGCATCAAGCAGTTCAGGCAAGAACAGTCTCGTGCCCAAATGGCTAACCAATGCCATAAGGATCCTCTTTGGTGCCCATTACCCTCCCAAAGCAGATTGGTGCTGCCAGGAGCAGATGTGTCTCATTGCCACGAAAAGTCCTAACTTCTGAAAACATTTTAAATGCTATATTCTGAAGGTCTCTGAAAGATTTGAAGAATACCTAACTGAAATATATTTCTATATATCTAGAAAACTTAACTAACATGACTACAAGCTTGACTATTATAAATGATTATCTATTAACCTATATTTCTTAATTATACATTACATTTTAATTAACTTCACAAACAAAATACCTTAATCAAGAGCAGAAACATACATATAACAAAATTGACCTAAAATTTGTATCAATAGAGCAAGATCCATACCAGTGAAAATCTCTATAACATATCCCCCTTTAAATGTAAACAAACATTTATAAATAATAATTTAGGGAATTTAAGCATAGTTCTCTCCAAACTGCTTCTTGCTTTTTTTGTTGGGTGAAGTAATTTTTGGAAACTGTTTACAGAGACCTTTCAGATGGTCCTGGTGCATCAAACCACATTAGGCTGGAATGAATCCACAGTTTCTCATCCTCTGTGGAAACAAAAGAAGAATCTCTTTTCCAAAGCAGCATATCTTTAGACCCATATTTTGAAGTCAAGGCACCTTTAAGATATATATGTTGGTTTAGCTTAGCAGCCTGCACAATAATATATCTCTCTGTACTTAGCTCCTTCATAGTCAAAAAAAAATTCACAGAAAACACAATAATATACATAATCCAGGCTGGTGTGAAATTGCTAAGCTGCTGTGGGCCAGCCCTGCCAAAACTTGCACAGCTGTGTGCCAGAGGGGTAGTCCAGCTGTGTGGGGTGGAAGAGGGCCATGGGGGCCTGGGCAGGGGCCTGGCAGTGGCGTGGATTCAGACCACACAGGCGCCAATTTGTTGGCATACGAATAAGTTCCACAATAGCCTGGAATGGAGTATAACAAAGGTTTGTTTATCTGGGGATAAACTCACAGAGTAGCAATCTGCAGTTCTCTCCATGCACTGGGAACTGGAACTGAATCCAGCAGCCAAGAGGCCCACGCATGCTTTTCATCTGCATTTATAGTACATGAGAGCATGCCCACAGTGTGCTGGTATCTTAAAGGCGATTGACTGAGTGACTGAAGGAGTTCCACAACAAAGGATAGGCGTTCTGCCTAGAGCACCCCCTGGCAGACCCAGGATACTCTGGGGGGACAACATTATGTGACTCAAACTTGCAGTTGCTAAAATGAGGCAACTCTCTTCTTCGAGTTGTTTTGTGTGTGCACATTGGCCTATTTTCAGACCCTTCCTGTGGTGTCCTGTGGTATTTTAAGAGCTTGGCTTTGCTGGACTTCATTTCAAACTGTAGGTTCAGTTTCCATTTCCCCAAGCATGTGTTTTGCACTACAGAAGCATCAAGAAGCCAGGCGGTGGTGGCACATGCCTTTAATCCCAGCACTTGGGAGGCAGAGGCAAGTGGATATCTATGAGTTTGAGGTCAACCTGGTCTACAAGAGCTAGTTCCAGGACAGGCTCCAAAGCTACAGTAAAACCCTGTCTCTAAAATGCAAACAAAACAAAACAAAAACCAAAAAAAAAAAAGAAAGAAATGTGTGTGGAATATCTCAGTGGTAGAGCACTTGTGTAGCATAACTGAAACCCTGAGTTTTATCTTTAGCAGCAAAAAGAGGAAAAAACAAATGAATGAATTAGTTTTTATTCTTTCCTAATGTATCTAAATGGCCCCACGTACAGTAGCTTAACTAGGACTTTTGACTTCATGATGGTGTGGAAGTGTACTCATAAAATCATTCCACTTTTTAGTTTCCGTGTGGTATTCTATGGGGTGCATGCAAAATCCAGCACCTTATTATATGAACAGACATCTATCTGGGTGATTTCCCCAGCTATAGGAAATGTAAGGATTCTAAGCAAGTTTAAATGTGCCCACGTTAAGATGGACTGTTGGTTATGTGTAGCAAGTGTATTTTGGACTTGGACTTCTAATCTCTTTCCCCTCCTGCTTCTCCTCCTCTTTTTTAGTATTTTGGGATAGGAACACATGTATTTTAGGCTGGTATTAAATTCCCTCACCTCTCCTGCTCACCTCCCCAACTACTGGGATTATAGACAGACGTGCATTTATGCCCAGTTTGACTTGTGTTATTTTTCAAGTTGAATGACTCCATGGTAACTCTGTGGGATACTGAGGAGCATCAACACTTGATGCATGGTGGAAGGACGTCTTCTCACAGCACTGACCTGAGCATCTCTTTCTTCTGCAGAAACCAAGAAGTCGCTGTGTGTTGCCCTTGCCCTGGGCACTGTCCTTGTGGGTGCTGCTGTAGCTGTTGTTTTGCTTTGGAGGTTCTGTAAGTTTTGGGCTGGGTGCTGCCACTGTGAGCATGGTTATGACTGTAACCCTGCTCCCCAGGCTGAAGGAGTCACCTGATGCCTCCCAATTAGGTTTTTTCCTTCTGGACAAGGCAGCCCTTTCCTCTATGTACCCATGAATCTGTGCTTTGCTTTCACTACCCTGTGGCTTGGGAAATCCTAGAAATCCTAAACTAGTTCTCCCATCCAAGTACCAACCATGCTGTACCCTGCTGGGGCATGTTTAAGGAGGCATAGCCATAGCCTGACCCTTGTATACCACTGCACAACTGTGGTATCCTTGGCTGCCAGTCCCCTTCCTATGCCACATCTTGTAACTGAAGCCTTTTTAAGTGGCCTGGAGTGATGCAGACTCATGTGCACCTAGTGGACCACTGAAGCCCACGAGATGACGAAGAGGAGGAAGCGTGAGGGCTCCCCTTACCCAAGCACCCTTCCCATTGGCTCTGCAGAAGAGTGCCCAGTCCTAGCTCCATGTGTGTGTAGGTGGCAATGATATATCCCTTTCTTATGAGGAGGCAGTTTCTTCTATTCACTGGGCTTGAGGGTGGATGGCAAGCTTTTTATGGGCTCTACAGTTTCTTGGATGCTCAGCCCGATGAGTCTCCCACCCTTTCTTCCTTTAGTTCCAGAGGATAGCAAGTGCTCTACATCTGAGATGGAGTGTGGGACTTCGGGTACCTGCATCAGCTCTTCTCTCTGGTGCGACGGGATCTCACACTGCCCCAATGAGGAAGATGAGAACCGGTGTGGTGAGTTTGGTGAGGAAACACTGGGCTTGCTACGTCCACCATATAGCAGCAGCTGGGGGACAGCCAAGCAGGGTTCTGTTCAGCCCACTGATATGTCTTAGCATCCCTACACTCAGAATTGTGTTCCTGGCCCTGAAACACACAGAGTGATGGGGAGGTGACAAAGTCAGAAAGGACTCAGTCAGGATGGCAGTTCAAGCAAGCAGGATGTTGAAGATACAAGGTTGGTGTGCGCTATGTATTCATCACGCATATATGAACAATCCCCACCACACACACACACACACACACACACACACACAAACTGCAGTGTTTCCACCTGTTTACCATACCTTCTTGGATGGCCGCTTTGAGAATTCTTTGCAAAGATGTCATTTCATTTTTCATGGGAGTCTGAGCACAACTCCCTTGTCCACAGGGCTCATGGCTGAGCAGCCCACCTGTGTTGACATGCTGCTATGACCAGTAACTTCCTGGTGGTCAATCCCATCTTGTACCCAGGATGCAATGCTTAGGTTGTGAGTGGAGAGGTAGAATACCTTCTTAGGATCTGAGCTGCTGGGAAGACATTTCTGTGTTCAAGATTTGGGTTTGTACAGTTTGCAGAGTTTTCATATGGAAGGGGCAAATGACCTGGCATGATATGTGCCCTGTATAGATGGGAATGACTTACTTTCATGCTTTTAAATGTCACATGTATAAGAATATGCATGGAGCATTCCCAAGAGTAGGGCATATACGAGCATGCACTTGCCCAAGTATCAGAACCCACCAATTCCTGTTTGATTTCTTTGAGTCTTTCTCAAAACTGTCAGGAAAAAAAACCCTGAAGAACTGTGATATGACTGCGGTCAACAGCCCTGTGGTAAGTGCTTGAGGGTCACTGGCAGCTAATCCTAAGTGTTCTCACCACAGACGAGAGAAAGGACCTAGTAAGAAGGAGGGAGGTGAGCACACACAATTGTTAGTGGCGATGTTTCATGATGGACAACACAAACATATACATTCACTTATTATTTATAGCTCTGAAAGACTTAGGAACAAAATACTAACACTTAAAAATATCTTCCTGGGACCTGTTTCTATGACGTTGCCTCCCTCTTGCTCCTTATCAGTGTTGGAGAACAGACGGGAAGGAAGACAGCCACCATGCGGGCAGTTCCATCACTAACTGTAGAAGCATATAGTCTGAGCTTTAATTTTGAATGCACTTTAATTTTGAATGCACTCGTAGACCTGCAGAGAAAGGCCACTCTGCCTCCAGCAATCACCTGGGCACTAACACACCGATCACTGGACCTCTTCCCTGAGAGCCAGAGCCACGAATTTGTGTTGAATTTTATTTTTCCCTGGTGTGACCTTATGGGTTTGACAAAGACTCAGCAGTGACTGTGTATCTACATCCAGATGGCCTGCCCTAAGCATCCTGTGCCCTGCACATTCCTCTGCCTGCGGTGTCTCCTCTCAGCCTCAGGCCTTTGACTACCTCCATAGCTTAGTTTTTCCAGAATGTTCTGGAGTGTGTGTTCTGGAAGTTGCATACTTTTCAGATTGGCTTCATTCTTTCTGCACTATGTAGTTGGGATTTTCATGGCTTTGTGGTTTCTCCTGGGTAATGAGTGATATCCTATTGCCTAGTGTGTAGCAATGTGTGTATACCACATAAGTGTAATGTCACAGAAGGCAGGAATAAGGACGTTAGATCTCCTGGAACTACAGTTACAGGCTGTTCTGAGCTGACCAACACGGGTGCTGAACTTGGGTTCTCTACAAGAGTAGTATGTGCTCTTAGTGGCCGAGTCATCTCTCCAGGCCTTGGGTTTTCTAGTCTGGACTCCTCATATGCTTGGAGTTGTCCGATCTGTTGGCTGCTGTGACTTCCTTTCACTTTGTGTCATGCCTCTAAGACCCCTTTGTGTGTGGCTTCTGTCAGAGCTTCATTCCTTGTGGCCTCTGTCAGGGCTTCATTCCCACTGACAACTGAATGACTTTCCACCATGTTGCTTGGTTATGACATCCAAAGATGGTCACTAATGGGCTGTGGGCCATTTCCATTCAGAATTCTTTTAAAATGATTTCTATCAGGGAAACAGGGGTTCACGGTCCTGTGTGCACAACCATGGCCTTAGGGAGAAGCTGGGAGCGTGTGCATGGACGGTGTGGGGCTGGACGGTGTGGGGCTGGACAGCGTCTGGAAGATGTGGATTGAGAGTCAAGAACTTATGAGCTCTCTTTCTCCCTGAGCAGTTCGCCTCTATGGACCAAACTTCACCCTCCAGGTTTACTCATCTCAGAGGAAAGCCTGGTATCCCGTGTGCCAGGATGACTGGAATGAGAGCTACGGGAGAGCAGCCTGTAAAGAAATGGGCTACAAGTAAGTATGGTGCCTTCCATCACGACGGCACTGGCAGCAGGCAGACCATTTCTCCAACTCTGTATGTGCCGGGCACTGGATGCTGTAGACACTCGTTACCCTCCAAAAGCTGATCCTACAACCAAGGGCAACCTCAGCCTAGGCTCACTGCCACCTGTCCTGCAATCTTTCCTGGCTACTGGGAATGCCCATGCAGTGCTGGGGTACCAGGACGAGGGACGTTAGACAAAGGCAATGGTCATTTTCTGTCCCTGGAACTTTTCAGATGAGCTGAGTCTTTGCTCTGTTCACTATAGGCAGGAGCCACTGAAGGCTCTGGGTGTGGAAGAGACCTGAGCAGAACCACACTTAAGAATTCTTTTCTGCCAACTGGTAATGGTTGTACAACTTTAATCCCAGCACTCAGGAGGGAGAGACAGTTAGATCTCTGAGACTGAGGCCAGCCTGGTCTATAAGAGTGAGTTCTAGGACAGCAAGGGCTACACTGAGAAACCCTGTCTCAAATAACCAAAGAAGAAAGAATTCATTTCTATGTGCAGCAACCAGGGTTGAGAAGGAATAATTCCCACCATCCCTTCCCGGCCAGGGGCTCCAGCATTGCCCAGCTTCTCCTGCTATAACAAAACACTTGAGGCTGGGTACTTTGTAAGGAATGGGGATTTATTTTAGCCCACTATTCCGGAGGAAATCAAAGATCATGTGTCGGCTTCTGGTGAAGGCCTTGTACTGTTTCACCTCACGGTAGAAAAGAGCCGATGAGCACATGTCAGGCGGATATTGAGGGGACCAGATCTGCTGTAACAACCTGCTCTGGAGAGACTTAAATCAACCCCTTAGAAAGGCATTGATCCCAGGTTGGCTTTGTGATGTGGGGCATACTCTGTGAGCTCATATGCTTAAAACATCATTTTCAGTAAGATTTTCTGTCATCTCCAGGGACAATTTTTATCATAGTGAAGGAATACAAGACATTGTCGGGACAAGAAGCTTTATGAAGCTGAACATAAGCGCGGGCAACATCGACCTTTATAAAAAGCTCTACTACAGGTACGGAGGGCTCCTTTGATTTGCAGAATTTGAGAAGGATGAGGAGATCCCATAGATGCTGCCTTCCTCAGTCGATTTCTCTAGACTGTATTCTGGGTGGTGGTGGTGGATAAGCTTCACACTGGTAGAGTTAGAGACAGGACCTGCACAGCAACCTTGGCTTCATTCTAGCAACTATCTGGGACTTACATACCATTTTGCCATTTTGGTTTTGATCTCTACTGTCTGCCAGACTTTTTTGGCTGTTTATTTGTTTACTGGGTGAGGAAGTATGTCTACTGTGCTAGGGTTTATGCTAGTTAGCTTTTTGTCCCTTTGTAGAGAAAAGGGTTTTATTTTTGTTTTTGTTGACTCATGCTTTTAGAGATTCAAGTTGCTTACAGCATGACACAACTCTAGCAGGGTCCCAGGGTCACATCTCACCGTGGCAGCAACACTAAGTAAGCTCTGTATGGCCTCTCTCCTTCTCCTTATGAGGCCGCCAGGATTCTGTCACAGAGACTCCTCCATCCAAAGACAATTTCACATCACAGTTGCCTCAATCAAGTCTCTGCTCTCTCAGTACCCAGAACATAGACTCTGGGACTTATTTCTGGCATCAGCTCAGAAAGTAAAACTGTATGGTACTTTGGGCACTAGGAGTGCAAGAGATTTTCTGGCCCTTGACTTCAGCGCATGGCTGGCAGTGAGAGGATGACATGGGGTGATGCTCTGGGCCCTGGTGCAAGTTTCTAGTTCAATAAACATTTGTTGTACCCAAGCCACAGATCATAGGGCTGATGGCTGAGCTGCTGGGAGTTTGGAGGGGGACGCAGACTGCCGTCATTTGTGTATATGTTTACAGGGTCATTGCTCTTCTCCAGGTGCTTTTGATGTTGTGCAGAGACTTCCCAGGGTCTCATTGCTCATCTCTAGGTGGCTCAGGTGCTTCTAGGGCCAGCTGTCAGGAACTACATGTCAGGGCTGGAGAACTAATCACTCACTCTACCTCTACTGAGTTGCTTGCCTTCCTGGCGACTACCAGTCAGGATGTCCTGCCTTAGGCTGGCTGTCCCTGAGAATGTAGAAGGGCTGACCAGGCTGGAGAGCAGTGTCTGATAAGGTCTACTATCTAGACAGCAGGGCTTACCATAGGCGGCAGGGGTTTTATGTGAATTGAATGGCTCTTTGTCTTCTGGAAGGACTCCGGCCTAGGATTTTGCCTAGCTGGCAAGTGCGGAAGGGAGGAGAGAGGAGGTATAGGCTGCTGTTGCAGAAGGGACCACAGCAGGGAAGGGGTAAACTCAGCTCACCATCCTAGGTGAGGGCCTTCACACTTCCAGAGGTGGCTGGCAGGAAGGGTATTGTCTAGTATTGGGTTCCTTAAATTGTGACTCCTTTACACCTGAGAAAATTTTATGTGACCCAGGTATATAGAACCATTGACCAAGATTTCTGTTCCACCAGGTCCCATAGCCTTTTAGTCCCAAAGAAATCACACAGAGGTCTACATTAATTATAAACTGATTGGCCTAGTAGCTCAGACTTCTTATTAACTTTATAACTTATATCACCCCATAATTCTTGTCTGTGTTAGCCACCTGGCTTGGTACCTTTTTCAGCGAGGCAGTCACATCTTGCTTCCTCTGTGTCTGGGTGATGACTACAGACTGACTGTTTCCTCTTCCCCAAATTTTCGTTGCCCCACCTATACTTCCTGCCTGGTTACTGACCAATCAGTGTTTATTTAAAATACAAGTGACAGGGTACACAAGTCCCACAGCCCCTCCATGTTTTTAAAAAACATGAACTCTGAATCTAATCTTCTTTGTCTAGCTTTTCTACTGATCATTTTTCATAACAACTTGTAAACAACATTCTAAACAAAGGCAAACATTTATAATCCATTTTTTGGGAATGTGGGTATAGCTTTCCAGTCTACTTCCTGCTGATTGGGGGTGCTGATAACCTTATGGGGACCTAAAGAAAATTTAAAATTATGATCAAGTCCTAACTGGAGTATCCTGTAAGGCTTGATCATCTCAGGCAGCAGTTTTTGAACTGTTCTGGATGCAGAACTCAGACATCTGGGCCATCTGTTCCTATTAGAGATTTCTTATGGGGGTCTTCCTTGGTCAAACCTGATTTTTCTTAATGCAGAATGAACCCACAGTCCCTCATTTCCTGTGGAAACAAAGGCAAAACCTCTTCTCCACAGTAACATACCTTTTGACTTATATTTTAAAGTAAAAGTATTTTCAAAATATATATCTTGGCTTAATCCAGCAGCATTTATAGTCAAATGTCTTGTGGCAGCTTTTGTTCCTTCCTCAGCCATCAAACAATTTAAAGATAACACAATAACATACAGTATCCAGACTCTCTGTATATTTTTCATCTTTACATGGCTTTATTTTAACTTCTATTTCTTTTATTTTTAATTTTTGGCTTTTTGAGACAAGGTTTCTCTGTGTACCTTTGGCTGTCCTGGAATTCACTCAGTAGACCAAGCTGTCCTTTCACTCACAGAGATCCACCTGCCTCTGCCTCCCAAGTGTTGGGATTAAAGGTGTGTACCACCACACCTTGAACTCACAGAGATCCATCTGCCTCCACCTCCCAAGTGTTGGGATTAAAGGTGTGTACCACCACACCTTGAACTCACAGAGATCCATCTGCCTCTGCCTCCCAAGTGTTGGGATTAAAGGTGTGCACCACCACACCTTGAACTCACAGAGATCCATCTGCCTCTGCCTCCCAAGTGTTGGGATTAAAGGTGTGTACCACCACACCTTGAACTCACAGAGATCCATCTGCCTCTGATTCCCAAGGGATTAAAAGTGTGTGCCACCATACCCAAATACTCTCTTTCTTTCTTGTTTTAAGGACTTTATCCTTTTTCTTTTTTGCATATATTTTTAAAGACACTGTAAACTGTTTAGAGGCTTTTTTTTAAATCTGAAACTATCTTTACTGTATTTCTCTTTTTCTGACCACATGAGTCTTTTTTTGCTAATCGATATGGCTAGGATGAAACAATGGTTTTGATGGCTGGATCTAGACTATTTCTTAGTTTTTTTCTGAAAGTCTAGCCTCATGGCAGAGGTACTGGTCAGAGCCATGTTTATTGCCACAACTCTATGGCATTTAAAGGTCCCTGACACCACCACCAACTATGCAGTCAACTTTTCATCAGCACCATTTAAGTGTTTCATGGCAGGACCTCTTAAAAGAGCTGCAAGGTTTTGAAGCTAAAAGCTGTATCCAGAAGCCTCTCTTAAATGAGAGCGCTTGCCTCTAGCAAGCAGAGCTCACCTGAAAAAGTGCTGCTATCATCAAGAAGCTGTACTTTATTCTTTTCTATCTAGAGTAACTTCCCAAGCTCTTTCAGGCTTTTAAGTGGGTTTGGTCAGCCCACGTTGGCACACCATTTCTTGACCGAGATTTCTGTCCCACCTGGTCCCACAGCCTTTTAGTCCCAAAGAAATCACACAGAGGTCTACATTAATTATAAACTGATTAGCCTAGTAGCTCAGGCTTCCTATTAATTCTTATAACTTATATTAGCCCATAATTCTTGTCTGTGTTAGCCATGTAGTTTGGTACCTTTTTCAGCGAGGCTGTCACACCTTGCTTCCTCTGAGTGACATCTGCAGACTGACTATTTCCTCTTCCCTGAATTCTTGCTACCCCCACCTCTACTTCCCACCTGGCTATTGGCTAATCAGCATTTATTTAAAATACAAGAGACAAGGTACACAAGTCCCACAGCATAGGACTATAAGATAGATACACAAATCACATGTTTACTGATAACAAATCATAAATAAATCTGTCTTTAAGCACTAGTTATGAATATATATGATTTTTCTACTTACTACAGCTTAAAACAAATTTGCATACTAATGAGATGAATAAGTTTGTTTGTATAGCACAATATAACCTAAAAAATGCGAATTTACATACACAGGAGTAATGGTAGGAAAATACCAAGAGTTCTGCATTCTGTAATTAAACTTGATTATTTTATACACAGAAATGGGGCATTGCAGTAACATTCTACAGCTCCTTACACACACAAGCCTAGAACCTGCAGAGAGGCATTTGCAGGGGCATTCATTGGTGCATATGGCCTGACTGTGTGTGTGTACAAAGTGCCCGTGGTGTGTGTTCAGAGTCGAGGCTTCAATGAAGTCATTGGATGCAGAAATGCCCTCTTTCCAATGTTCCCTTCTTGAGGCTCTCCACCTGGTACCCTGGTGGGAGCACATGTTAGCCAGGACAGGTGATGGCAGCTCTTTATTTGGGGGTTTGGAAAGGTTCCCATTCAGTGTGTGCTTGGGTGACAGTGGAGCGGGCTTATACATGAGAGACTCTATCTGTCGAAGTGGCCCTAATGGACATCATGTTTGGGAAGTCAATGTCTCCTCAGAACCACAGCTGGCAGTTGATGGCATCAGGACATCAGGACTGTGTGCTGTTCGGTGCGCCAGGGACAGTGTCTAGGAAGAATGCACTGATTCTTTCTTTCTCATACACAGCATGGGAAGTTTGGCTTCCAACTGAGCGCTGCTTTTTAAAATTTGTTTTGTTTTAGTCACTGGCAAAGTGTTGATTTTGTTGTCATCTGTGGTTTGCATGTAAAGCCGTCCAGGGAAGTTGGAAGTTTCCAGACCACTCTCTGATGACATTAGTTGGTGCCTGCTCATTCGTTGGTAGCAGCGTCATGCTATGTAGCCAAGGCTAGCTTTGGATTGGTGATCTTCCTGCCTCAGACTCTTGGGCACTGAAATTTTAAATGTTTCGTCGTGATACCCAGGCTAGAGGATGATTTTAAATTATACAAGGGCAGAAGTGAAAGCTGATGCAACTGCGCCCTCACCCCCAAGCCACTGTCCTAGCGGTTTCATAGGTCATTCTTGCACTGAAATGTGGGCAGGAAGAATTTCAGAGTTCATTCAGATCTTTAAAATACTCCTATGTGGGACATTTTGGGGTTAGGACTCAAATGTAAGAACAGAGTTGATTCATTTCATGTGTTCCTTTATTTAAATTTATCTAGCCTATTTATGTAGGGGTACTGCTATGACACACATGTGGAGGTCAGAGGAATCGGTCCTCTCCATGTGGATTCCAGGGATTGAACTCAGAGTGGCAGACTTGGAGGCAAGTACCCTCAACTGCTGAGCCATCTTCTTGCTGGGCCTTAGCATGTCTATGGTTTGGGGCTGTGACCCTCTGCATATGGTTAGGTATAAAATTTCCACTTATATTGTGTTTTAAGATTTTGGCACATTGCAGACCAGGGACAAACTTGAATTGTTGTTGCTGTTGTTAGTTGTTGCTGTTTTTGGAGACATGATTTTTCTGTGTAACCTTGACTGTCCTAGAACTCATTCTGTCGACCAGGCTGACCCTTGAACACAGAGATCTGTCTTCCTCTGCCTCCCAAATGCTGGGATTAAAGGTGTGCACCACCATGCCTGTCTTTGAATTGTAATCTTATTCTACCTGTTGGGAAAAGGCAGAGGGAGGGTTAGCATCATGTCCAAAAGTGAATAGCTGGGATCTGATCATGGTACTCTGATTGTATCCATTCTTTGCCACTATCCCCATGTAGGTCTCGTCACAGAAGTAGGGTCATTAATGGTGGACAGGAGGCAACACTAGAAGACCTCAGTGTCTCATTCCTGGGTGTGGTAACCAGAGTCCTTTCTTTCCAGTGATTCCTGTTCATCCCGCATGGTGGTTTCCTTGCAATGTATACGTAAGTAACTTCCCAAGGGCACTTCTCTATGCTTCTGAGTAGGAGCCAGTCTTTGGCTTCGGGAAAATGTTCCTGGGTCTTAGGATATGGTGAGGGAAGTCTCTAGATGTCCCTGGAGCCCTCTTGCTTACACTCTGATCTCTGTTTTGGAATTTTGCTGCGTTGTGGTGTCTGTGAGAAGAGGTGATGACTGGACTCTGGCGGGCCTTGTTTTTAGGTGCTACCATGAGTGGGGAGCCCTGGTGGCTCCTTCTCCATGAAGCGCAAGGATGAGCTGTTTGTGATCCTGGAGCCTTTGCAGCAGTAACCTGGCCTAGGGCAAAGCCAGAGCAGTATCAATTATTCTTGCCCTGGGGCACACAGCTTCTGTGGTTCCTAAGGAGAAAGCCTGACTCTACCTTTCCTCGATAGCTCGTATGGAAGCTAATTAGCCCCCCACCCCCTCCCCGTGTGTGTCAACTACCCATGAACCCCTCACTGGGTAACTATGGATAGTTAGCCTAGGCCTGTTGAAGCTCACCTTTCAGCAAAGAAGCTCTGAGTCTCCATAAGGTCCCCGGTTGGTGTTGTACATCAGGAGCCTCACAGGTGCTCCCACTAACTCACAACGAGGTTCAGGTGGCACTTAGAGGGTACGTCCAGAAGCCCTGCCCCACACTGTGCTGAGATATACCAGGTCTGCTCAGCTAGCACCCCATAGCAGCCACTGGCATGGGGCCCTTCCAGGACATCAGGTAGTCTCCAATATCCACTTCTCATATTACCTTGATTTCTCTCTGTTGAGAACTTACCCCACACCTGTGAAGTTCTAGGGTTGTCCCTTGCCCCCTCACCCTCCACCCCTGCTTCAGGCCAGCATGGGCTGCTAACTCTGGAGTAGATTTCCTCTCTCAGTCAACTGGTCAGCAGATAACCTGTTTCTTACTTCTTGAGAGGTGCTCAGCCTTCATTCACCCCATTAACCTTTTCTTATCTCCTCATGCAGCCCCTCACATGACCTCACCTCCTCTCATCTCCCCTTTTTAGCACAGGCTGAAGCCCTCACTCATCTCCTCACTGACTCCTGGCCTCATCTACCCAGAAGTCCTGGGAGGACCCTGACTGTATCAATCTCCCCGAGGAGCCTGTTACCCAGGACCTTCCCAATCATGCCTATCAGAGATCTGGTGGGACTGGGTACCTATAAGGATTAGCCTGTGCTCCAACCAGGAAACGAGTGGCCCCTTGGATCCTTTGCACCCCACTTGCTTATTAAGACTCCTAAAAACAGGGAAAGAGAGGCAGAGACAGCAACCTTCCATCAGCCCCGTTGCCTGGGGAAGCCAAAGAAAGGCAGCTGAGTTGAGTACATATGATTGGCTGTACGCTGCTCCTGGTGTCTCCTGTTGACTAACACCTAGCATCTGCTTGTCACCCTCAGAGTGTGGGGTCCGCTCAGTGAGTCGCCAGAGCAGGATTGTGGGTGGATCGAATGCCTCACCAGGAGACTGGCCCTGGCAGGTCAGCCTGCAAGTCCAAGACACCCATGTCTGTGGAGGCTCCATCATCACCCCTGACTGGATTGTGACAGCCGCTCACTGTGTGGAAGAGTATGTTTATATTCTATGATGGCAGGGTGGAGTCACATGGCCAAGACTCCTGGGTTTGGAGTGTGGCTCTGCCACCAGGGGACCCACAGCAAGCTGTATGGCAGCTGCTATGTGTGTATAATGGGGTGAGTGCTGCTGGGTGGGGAACATATGCCCTGCAGGTGTACAGTCTCATCCACTCATTAGACAAACGCGCATGTGGTCTCTCCTGTCTGCTGCTGCATCCCAGCCTAGGATAGGGATGCTCACAGTTAGGGAACAGCCATCTCTTCCTCTTAAATCCCAGACTCTGAGGTCCCTCTGGTAGTTCAAGCTCTTCTAAAATCCCAAAGAAAATCCCAGATGCAAGGAAGAGTGTGACTGGTATCAGACTCCAAGTATGTCCATCAGTAGACATGTAGTAAGCACCCGCAGTGTGTCAGTAAATGCTCTGGCATATAGAGATTCGTGAGACAGTCTTGTCAGAAATGTGATTTTAACTCTTACAGAACGGTGTCGGCCCTACTGCGGTCGGGTGCAGAGGACGGGAGAAGTAACAGAATCCTCAGAGACCTGTTCAGCAGCAGGGAGCTGTAGGAGGTGGGAGGAAAGTGGGGAGCACCCTGCCACACCGTTGTACTCGGTGGCTTGGGGTACTCATCTCACTCCAGACCTCAGCTCATGTGTTTTAAAGATGTAGAGGGAGCCCCTCATATCTGTGGTCCTGAGTTCCGTATGCTGTTCCCCTGTCTCCTAGACCCCTCAACAAACCGAGGTACTGGACAGCGTTCGCGGGGATTTTGAATCAGAATAACATGTACTACGAAAAAAGACACCAGGTAGCAAAAGTGATTTCCCATCCAAATTACGACTCCAAGACCAAGAATAACGACATCGCTCTTATGAAACTGCAGACGCCTCTGACTTTTAATGGTATGTGAGGCTCATTCCACTAGAGGGCAGCAACACCCTCTAGTTGTTTGGGTCAGAGCCAGCTTCAAACACTGCTTACTGTCCCTATGGGACAGCATCCTCTCTTGCTGAGGCCATTATCTGGCTGATAATTTGTGAAGATCTGCTTTTAAAAATGTTTAAATTATTTTTTAAACTCTTATGTGATGGGTGTCTGGCCTGCGTGTATGTCTGTGCACCACTTGTGTGCCTGGGGCCCACAGAGGCCAGAAGAGGGTGGGTGTCACATTCCCTGGGACAGTTGTGAGCCTCCCTGTGAGTGCTGGAAATCAAACATGGCTCTTCTGAAAGAGCAGCCAGTGCTCCTAACTACTGAGCCATCTCTCCCAAGAAAACTGGTTTTTTTTCTTTTTAAAACAAATATGTTCTGAAAACAGGATACTTTAAAATTGAAATGTAGACCCTTAGTTTTTTTTTTTTAAAGTGTTTTCTCACCAATATTTTGTAAAAACTTAAGAATCACAGAAATGGAACTAATGTATTTTAAAAAGAACTTTGATAAGTTTGTTCATTAAAAATAGTCTGTAAACTATTTCCTTATTTATTTATTCATTCAATCAATCATTCATTTTTGGTTTCTCGAGACAGGCTTTCTCTATGTAGCCCTGGCTGTCCTGGAACTCACTTTGTAGATAAAGCTGGTCTCGAACTCACAGAGATCCATCTGCTTCTGCCTTCCAAATGCTGAGATTAAAGGCATGTGTCACCATTGCTAGGGTCTACTTCATTTTTTAAACATATACTTTTAGATTCATTCTTTGAGATTTTAACAATGTATACAGTGGGGGGGGGCAGTTTCTCATGTAGCTTAAGCTGGTCCTTCTAAATAGCCATGTACAGCTTTGAGTTTCTGGTCCTCTTGCTTCCCCGCCTGAGTGCAGGGATTACATGCATGTGCCACCATGCCTGGTTTTACGAGGTGCTGGGAATGGACCCCAGGGCTTTGTGTACACTAGGCAAGCACTCTGCTAACTGGGCTACATCCCCAGTCTCTTCCTTAACTTATTACCCCTTTTCTAGTCTATGCAAGAGCATGGGAGTTTCTAGAATCTACAGGTAATGACAGACTTCTCTTCTGAGGTGTATTCAAGCTGGGGGACCAACTCACACACAAAATAGCAGATTCTAGAGAGATGGTGTGACTTTGGGGCAAAGCCATCAGCTTCTGAGCAATGGCCGTCGCCAGTCCTTTCCTCCTCTGTCACTCAGAGCCTGTGTGCTGTGTTTTAGAAACAGAGTCAGCACTTAATTCTAGATGTAATAGCAAATGACCATAGGAACTGTCAGAAAGCAGGCCTGCCAGGATGGGAACAAGGTTTCGTGTAGGGGCACGACATAGGACAGTCAGGGGAGACTCTCACAGAGGCCCTTAGACCTGGATAACTCACCCACTATTCTTCTTTAAACAGATGTAGTGAAGCCAGTGTGTCTACCGAACCCAGGCATGATGCTGGATCCAGCCCAGGAGTGCTGGATTTCAGGGTGGGGGGCCACCTATGAGAAAGGTGAGGCTTTGGGCCACCCAGGATAGGATGCTGATTTCCACATCTGGACCTGTTCATTTGAATTTCAGTTCTGTTATTCAGTGGCTAATGGCTTTGGGCAATCTACCCAAGTTATGTGACTTTTTCCCTGTTTGATTAACAGAAGACATCAGATTAACCCTACTTAGCACATAGGGAAAGGCTTGGCATTGGGCTGGACTGAGGGAGGACTTTCTCATTCCTGTGACAAAATACTCGACGAAAGTAACCAAAGGGAAGAAGGGTATATTGTCCACAGTTTGGAGATGCAGTCCATAGTGAGGGAACTCAAGGTGTTGGGTCACGTATATGTAGTCAAGATGCAGAAAGGGAGAGATGAATGCTGAGGCTTAGCCCACGTTCTCCTTTTTATTCAGCCCATACAATGGTGCCACCCATCTTTGGGGCATTTTCCCTACTTGATGTGGCTGCTCTAGAAACTCCCTCATAGACAGGCTCAGAGGTTTGTCTCCTGGGTGATTCTAGATCCTGTCAATCAATGTTAACCATTAGAGGGAGGGAGGGAGGACGGAAGAGAGGGATGAGATTGTCTACATAGAACGTGGGTTTCTTGAGGAAGATGTCCACAAGACATGCTGGCTGACACCTCTGTTGTTAGGGAAGACCTCAGATGTGCTGAATGCTGCCAAGGTATTCCTGATCGAGTCCTCCATATGTAACAATAAATACATATACAACAACCTTATCACACCAGCCATGTTCTGTGCCGGCTTCCTGAATGGCACTGTGGACTCTTGCCAGGTAATTTTGAGTTCTTTTTTCGACCCTGGAGTGTGTAGTTCCCATTGAACCCTGTGAGACATGGGGCCCTTAAGGGGTAAGAGGTACCTCCCTGGGGCACAGGGCCAGTTGGGAGAGCTGTGGGGAAAGAGGGTCACTAGCAGAGTTTATGCCTCTGGCAGAAGCCAGTGCTTAGCATACTATGGTCTCAAGAGATACTTTTGTTTGCACAAGTGTTGGTGTAGTTAAAGTTTGTTCTGCCATGCACTTGGTAACAGCTAGCTGGCCTGGACCAACTTCGTCCTTTGGATTATGTCTCTATGACCATTGCCTCATGCCGAGGAGACAGACCCACGCCCCCTTTCATATCCAGAGACTCTGTCCTCTCTGCGTGGTGTGTGGTGGCCAGGGTGCTGTCGTGTGCCTTTCTCTTCTCAGTAACTTGCTGTGTTCCCCAGGGAGACAGTGGAGGGCCGCTGGTTACTTTGAAGAATGGCATCTGGTGGCTGATTGGGGACACGAGCTGGGGCTCTGGCTGTGCCAAGGAGTTAAGACCTGGAGTGTACGGGAATGTGACAGTATTTACAGACTGGATCTACCAGCAAATGAAGGTAACATCCTGATTCCTGGGGTGTCTATCTCCTTGAGCTCAAGTCACAGGTCTGGGAAGCATGCACCATGGCAGGAAGCAGACACTTTCATATCCTGAACTGCTTGCTCCTGGATCACCTTTCACCCCTCTGTTCCAGAGCTCCCCTCCTCCAATCCCTCTGGTTTCCCACTCCCTCTAGATCCCTCAGACTATGGTGCCTGCTTACCTCTGGCAGTGGCTGGGGGTAGTGGTGGTGGTGATTGTGTGTGTGTGGGGGGCATATCAACCTCCCTTTCCTCCCTGCTATTGCTGATGGCAGAGCTGGACTCACAGGACCTTCTTGGCTCCCATTCTAGTGAACGGTCAGCAGAACCAGACACCCATCCAGCCCTCATCCACTCACATAGCTGGGTGAGGGCATAGTCAGAATGGCACTCTTCCTCAGAGGGGTCTCTTGGGGAGCTTTAGGGCAGCCTTCATGTTTGGAGGGAGATGGGTGGCTAGAGATCTCAAGTCCCCAACGTGGGACCAGGGGAATTGGCACAGCATGGAAGAAGCCAAGGGGTTCCTGTGAGTCGGTCCTCCTGGCTCATTCACACACGGTTAGAGCCCCAGGCCCTTCGATCCCAGGGATCAGAATGATGGTCTCCTTAGACACAAACTCATAGAAGGGGTTTCTAGAGAAAGAGAACATCTCCTAGTATCTGCCTGATAAAGAGGGACCAAGACTGGGGTATCGTCATGCGGCCTGACCATGTCAATGCAAGTGAAACCTGGGCTCAGGGTGTCACATCGTTCCACGAGAAACCCTCTCCTGGCAGAGGCAGAAGTGGAAACAGAGAAGCCAGACTGTGGTTGGGAGGCACAAAGAGAAGGCTAGAGAGAGGGGAGAGTGTAGGGAGCTGACCAGCAGGTATTCTTAAGCCCGAAGGCCACTCGGCATGACTGAGGAAGGCCAGTGCTGAGTGGGAGGAGACAGCACAGGTAAGAATGGCGGACCCCACATGTGACATCTCTTGGTAGAGTGTGTCCTGAGCCAAGCAAGGCTTCTGGGCAGAGACCCATGCACTTCCTGCCCCCTGTGACCTGAGCTCGACCTGCAGAAGTCTGTGAGGCCTGTGCTCAGACTCTGGGTTTCTCACATCACCACGGGGATAAAGGCAGCTTTGTCTGTGTTAGGCGAGTAACCTCATCTCTTCTTCCTGTCTGCACAGGTGAACAGCTAATCCACCCACGTGGCGTTTGTCCCTGACTTCTTTTGTCTTCGACACCCTTCCGCAAGAAAACCCAGGGGCTGATTTTTAATTCCTGTGTACAATGTACCTTTTGAGATGATTCAAAGGGCCTTTCACTTTATTAAACAGTGACTTGTCTGACTATGCTCCCTGGTCCTGTGCGGGCTCTAGTGCCCCACCCCAGGTCACTTCTGTGGCTCCTAACCAGAAGGGATCCTGCCGGGCTTGGGCACAAAGGGCCAGATGCCAAGGAGGGTGGCACCGTCATGCTAGGCCTCCTTTTTGGTTTATTCTCAGACCTCTTTTGGATGAGCAAGGATTGTGATCTCTGAGTAGCCTGATGGCCCGAGAAAGAGTAGGGAGGCCAGACAGGGCCTTGGGCCCTGGGACAGACACCTTAAAAGAGAACTACCTGTAGCCTGTGGCCTGGCTCTGCTGTGCAGTTTGGGCTGGTCGTACTATAATGATTTCATTAGCAGCCAGAGTGAACACAGCTTGGAGCAAAGGGCTTGCACTCCTGCATGTTGACATGACAGCCACTTCCAAGGGTGACGTAGCCTTTGCCAGGCCGACAGCCTTCAGAGCAAGAAGCTAATGTCACCATGTTCCCCTTGGGTGAGCCCCGGATGGTGTAGTTCAGTCTGGTTCTCGGCTCTCCACCACTGTTTTCTCAGCCTGATGTTTCATCAGTACCTGATGGAGCCCGTATAGTTCACCTAGACATCCGGAGGATGAGGTCCATCAAAGTCAGGGACACATGATTCCACTCACCTTGCTTCTGGGTCATGTCTCTCCTCTTACTACCTCGCTGCTCCTGGAACACTAGCCCAGATAGATGGCTAGAGTTAACCTCCATTTGAACTGTGTGATTGTGCCTCAGACCTCTTCCAGATGGTGAGGTTGTTCTGTAGAATGGGGGTGGAACTGGAAGTCCTTAGTGTGGGACAAAGATGAAAAAAAGGAAGTCATTGTCCTGTGTTCTCTTCTGTTCCTGGGTTTTCACCAGGAAGACCATCCCAGAATTATCAAGTATGAAGTATTAGTGTCTTACCTCTGGAGAGGCTCTGCCTCCTTTCCTCTGCCCAGTTATCCAGAAGGCAGTGGATGGGTCACAACTGGGACTCCATCTTTTCTGTGAAGGGACTCCTATCCAAGGGAGGGCCATCTACTCCATGATGGTTCCTCTTGGAGCAATACCCAGGGACTTTCTGGATGCAATGCCATACTAAATGTGTAAGCACCTTGAAGTGTGAGAACATGTCCCCTCCTCAGCTCTCCCTCTCTGTGCTCTTGGTTGATTGTTTCCTGCTTTATGTCTGTTCTGAGTTTCCACTGTGAAATATATAAATAAAGTTTATAATTTTTTCCATTATTTTTTGGATCTGTGGTTGTGCCCCAGGGGCAGGGCCAGGCTGCAATAGTTTGGGAAGGATGTCAGAGCTGCTGCTGGATTGGAGAGAGATCTTGTCGGAACATCAGCCCGGCCCTGGTTGGATCCTGTGTTTGGACTCTTGGAATGTCTTCCAGTGACTCCTGTAAGATCTTTACCAGCACAGCACCCCCAAAGCCAGACTCCAAGAGCCACCATTGCCACCTCTCCTCCTCAGTTCCTTCTCAACCCTCCCTCACAGCCCCTTGGTCCTAGAAAGGAGCAGAGCAGGCACATGGTAAATCTGATTTGTGTCAGCTGTCGTATGGAGACCCTTAGCTCTGGAGACACAGCTCCAGGCTCCCCACATCCTCAGGCAACCTGACTCAGTCTGAGTCCAGCATCTGTACCCTGTGGCTTCTTCCCCAAACCCCAGATGGTTCATGGTGTCAGAGATGCTGCCTCGCACAGTGTTCACTCCTCTGCCCGGAAGTGGGGCCATGGCAGGAGAATGATGGATGTATGTGGTCTCCCACATAAGAGCTAAAAGCTACTTTGCTTGGAGTTCTTAGCACATATGTGTTTCTCCCTTGACACCATTTCTTTCCTCTTCCCCGTTCTTGTCTAACCTCTACCAGGGTCTTATCGCAGGATAGCCTCAAACTCGACATAGCTGAGGATAACTTAGACCTTCTTCTTTCCTCTACCTCCAGAGAGCTAAAATCACAGGCATGCATCACCACACAGCGTTTCATATGGTACTGGGGATGGAACCCAGAGCTTCCTGGATGTTGGGCAAGCACTCTACCAACCGAGTTGTATCTCTAGCCCTAAACACCATACTTAACATAAACTGTAGGTTCCTCACCATTGAACTCACATCAGCCTCATAGCTCAGCCTGCACAAACCTCCCCAAACATGCTTCCATCAGATGTCTTGTTGGACTGAAGATATATCACAGATATGCAACCCTGTGTTCAGGGCTGTGTGGCAGCAAAATTACGATGAAAATGCAAACACACAAAAGTCCAACTTAGGGAACTAAATAGCTGTGAGAAGGATTTGCCCAGTGTGTGCTGAACAGCAAGCAAAGTGCCAGCTGCTGGCCTCTGCTGGGGATGCCCATTCGGAGCTGCAGATTTCTGCCTTGAGGTTGCTACTAATCTTTAACAGGAGAAATTCACAAGTCAGACATTGGGGACAGTAAGGAAGGATGCTGGTTTAATGTGTTACCCTGGGTAAAGAAGCTGGGATGTTTGATTTGTTTGGGTTGGAAAATTTCATAGTTTGGTTTCATTTGTGAATGACGCCGACTTCACCTGAAAGGTTACGGCAAAAACAATGAGAAGAGGGAAGCACTTGTGCCGGTGTAGTAAAACACTATTAATTTTCTGAATGTAAACCCAGTCTTTCATTAGAGTGAAAATAAACATTGGCAGCTTCTCACAGCTGGGCAAGGAAGCTAAACCCAGCCTCGAAATGATGAAATGATCACTGGTTGGCTGAGTTTGGGGGTGACATTCCTACCCCGAGCTCATGTCCCTGGGTCCCTGATTTCAAAGCTATTTTCCATTCAGGCCAAGACTGTGATTCCAGAGACATACCTGCCTGGTGTAACTCTGTCCAATCACAGTACAGAGGGGTGTCTATATGGTGTGATGTGGCCCAGTTCACTTGGGTGCAGTGTTTGACAAGGGCTTTAATTTTTGTGCCTGGAAAGAAGCCTTAGGTATCCCCTTAGGGAGCTGCTAATTCCTCCCAAAAGCATCAGCCTGCAGTGGCGGTACCTGAGGTAAAAGCTGGAACACTGCCTGACCTGAATACAAAGGTAGATTCCCTGGGAGGAGAATAAAGGACTTGGTAAGCCAGCACCCCTGCTGTGTCCCTCTCAGGCTCCTTGTCACCTGTTTCTGGGACACACACAGACACACACACCCCAGCTTCCCCCCTTGGTTGGGAGTGTGTGTGTGTTGGTTGGATGGTGGCAAGTACCGCTCCACTTGCAGAGGATTTATAGAAAGCAGAAGGCTCCCCTTATTGAGAACATTGTGTCCACAAGGCCTTTGAAACAAGGTTCATGTGGACTCCCATCATACAGCATGGTTGAGCTCCTGCAGCGTGCCATCCCTAGTATTCTGAAAAATTGAAGCATTCGACTGCATTCTGTTTTTATCTCCCCTCGCTACACTAAACCTCCTCACTTTGTAATGGTCACCACGGCCCCAGTCTTTAACATTCACCCTTCCTAGAGGGTCCAGGAGAGATCAACTGCAAGTTCCAGCGTCATTGATACCTGTCACGCAGGTAGTACACAACCTGTGACAATAGCTGGGGCATGGCTGTCATCCTGGGGGCACTGACAAGCTTTGGCCTGAGCCTGGCCTCTCCCAGTCCTGGAATCTCATAGAGGTGTCCTAGAGTTCTCATTCTGGGTTCTTATCACAAGGATAGACCCCAGACCCTTGTTCATTATGGCCCCAAAAGAACATCCTCCTAGCCCAGCAGGCTACCTCCCCATAAACTCCCTTCTTTGTAGCATAGACTCTTGTCTGCCCCTTCACCCAGTGCAGCCAGGCAAGGTCCATCTGATACTTGGATGCCTCTGAGTGTTTCTGACCCATCAGAACCTAATGTCCCCGGAAGATGGAGCTAGGTTGGGGTTGGGGTTATACAGAAGAGGGATCCGGGCATGAAGAATTCCTCAGCCAGGCACTGGGCTGCTTTCGGAAGCAAGAGGTCAATTCTGTGTCAACTGGAGGGATACACACTTGAGTCAGAGATGTTTAAACTCCCTGTCTACCATATTTCTCCAGAATCTTCTGTGATAGGAGGCTCAAGTACTTCATACCTCTGGGATTTCCAGTGACCATAGGAATGGCAAGTAGTCAGTCAGTCCTGAGGAACCTACTGGTGTCATCTGGCCCGGTCCTTACAATTGGACATGGACAGTGGTCATTTTCTTCCTAGCATTCCTCTTGTAAGCATATTCTAGAACCTTCCGAAGTCACTGTTGATAGAGTTCAAGGGTCAGAAGACATATAGGATGGGCTCTGTTTGGGAGGGGACAGGGTGGTTATACAGCTGGTCTGAAAGCACCCCCTCCCCTGGGGAACAGACAGTGCTAGAGACAGTCAGTATTTCTGGAAGTCTATAAAAAGGACTCTGCTCCCCCATGTCCTTACTCATGTTTCCTAGAGAATGTCCCTCAGCTTCTTGCCCCTCCCCTGACTGCCAGGTGTGTCTTCTTTCTGGGCCCAGCATTCCTGATGTTTTAGTGTTCCTTTAGTGGAACTGTTGTTAAAACCTCTATTGGGCATCTGTCCCCAGCCAGTGCTGTGACCTGCACCCAAGGCTTCCTAACCTTCAAGGCACGTCGTGCTCTGTGGATCTGGAGCTGAGTTCGAGGGGAGTCGGCCTGAGGGTGCGGCTTGTATCCACTCACCTCCCAGTCTGGAAGGACTCTGCAGCTCTCCTATAGGGAGGGTATTGTCCCCTCAGCTGACTTGGTCCTACCCTAGGTGGTTTCTCTACCAGAGCTGGGCATGCAGAACTTCTCACAGCCTCTTCTCACATTGCGACTGCTTTGCATTCCCTGCGGGCCAGTACCCATGTGCACAAAGAATTCGTGTGTTCAACTGTCTGTCTTTCCAAGCTTGTCTCCGTTTGCTGTGGTTCCTAGGAAGTAAACCCTCCTTGGTCCCCAATTCCCAAGGGAAGTTGGCTTTAGTGGTCCTTATTTTTACCACTTGCCCTCTATCCCTGGCAGTCCTGTGCAACCCTTCCCCCAATTCAAAGTGAGTCAGAGAAGAGTCAAAAGTGGTTCATTAGGAATACAGTAGGCAGTTCCCAAGACCATGGCTCATTTGTGTATTAAACTAGTAGGGTGGACAGAAACAGGTGCTGAGAAAGTAGAGGCTAAGGTGGGAAAGGTTCTGAGGGTGAAGTCATTGTCATAACAGAAAAGTGGCATTGTCTACACATCTACTTCCTGTGTTTTGAGAGCCTCTTCTCCTTCCTCATCTTAGAGTGAGCAGAAAGCTCCCCTTTGCTCCTGATTGCTAACACCAATACCAGGTCAGAGGCTAAAGGGTGGTGGTATAGCTACCAGGAAAGGCAGGAACCCTTCTGTCACTAAGTACTGTCCAGGAGATGCGGGGAAGGACAGAGCCAGCTTAACCAGGGAATTTGGCTAGCCGGCGGCGAGCCTGGGACAGCCTTGATAGCCGCTCCTTCAGGAACTTCCTCTTCTCGCTGGTGTCATTGCGTTCCTTCAGGAGCCAGCTACAGGAATCCTTGTCCTGCAGGAGCTGGAGCATGCCTTTCTGCAGCTGCTCAGCAAACATTTTCAGGATGAAATACTGGATGATCAAAGGAATGTGGCTGGAGATGCGGTTGTGAGCTTCCTGGAAGAGAGGGACACAGAAGGCTTGAGGAAGGGGCAAAAGGAACCTGACACCATATATCTCTGAGTAGTGAGATCATGACAGATAAAGGCCTCAGCCCTCTCAGTGTCTTAGCAGAGCAGGTCCAAGGTACCTGTTAGACTCTGGATCCCACCAGTTTCCCTGACCATCAATCAAATGGACTTTCAATGGATAAGAGTACTATGTACTGGAGCATAATCCACAGAACACACCCAACTCCATTCCAAATGGCTGGCCCCTCTACTGAGAACATTGCTTGCTGTGGGACAATGGTCTGTACCCTGTCACTTGTATTTTAAATAAATGCTGATTGGCCAGTAGCCAGGCAGGAAGTAGAGGCAGGGCAATGAGAATTCTGGAAAGAGGAAAAAGATTCATTCTGCAGTCAACACCAGAAAGAGAGGAAGCCAGACACAGAGCAAGCAAGATGTGACTGCCTCGCCAAAAAAGGTACCAAGCCACATGGCTAATATAGACAAGAATTATGGGCTAATATAAGTTCTAACAGTTAATAAGAAGCCTGATCTAATGGGCCAACCAGGATACAAGTACACCATGTCCACAGCGCCCTGGGAATAGTTAAGCAGCTGTGTCACAAGTAAGAAGATTCCTGACAAGTGATGAGCACCTAGACACAGCTTGGGCACAACCGAAGGCAGGACATAAGCTATGTGTTCTCTAACCACAGATAGCCCGGGTGTGGCCTGTCTCCAAACATCAGTGGCAAGGAGTGAGGTTCAGAGGTGGGGGGACATAAAAGGCATAGAGACCCCGGATATCCAGATGTTGGTGCCTTGGGTGGGAATGGGGCCTTGGCTAATAGGAAAGGATGATGTCTGCAGACAAAAAGCCCTGATTCATGCTATGGTATGTATGGACATTGAGGTCAGTATGCTCTGAGAAACAACTGAGGAAGGCAGGATAAAAACTCTACTATTCCACTTGTTAAGATCCCTGGAGTTGTCAGAGTCCCAGAGACAGAGAGCAAGCCTGACATCTACAGGTGCATGGCCATAAGACCTAGGCGTCTTGTGGTTGGCCAGAAGACAAGTCTGGCCTTCTGGCAGTCAGTGGCAGAAGTCTGTACATTAGAAAGTCACCATTCCTCCCCTTGTGTGGTAGCTTCCAAGTCCCCATGGCTTTGACTGAGCAGGACCAGCTATACCTGGGTTACATGATGTATGCCCCACCAGACAGATACCAGAACCTGGCTTCCACTGGATGAGTACATGGCATCCCAACACTGTGCTAAGGGCTCTCCGCTCTACCACAGGTGCTTGGGATGCTAAAACCAAGAATAAAGCTGATATTCTAAGTCACACAGTCAGCGACACATGGACCATAAAAGGCAAATGTCTGTGGCTCTAAACTACCTGTTCATCTGGATGAATTATATATAACCCAAAGGCTCACACAGAACTTAAGGATGACATTGTCCTGAAGCCCTTTTGCAGATTCGTATCCTGCACAGAGAGACACACAGAAACAAAGGGAACAGCCAGCAGTGGTGGCATACAACTTTAGTCCTAGCTTTGTGAGTTTGAGGCCAGCCTAGTCTACAGGGTGAGTTCCAAGATAGTCAGGGATACAAGAGAGAACATGTCTCGAAAAACAAACAAAAAGAACAACAACAACAGGAATCCCAAAGAAACAAAGGGAATGAATACCCTGAAACCCCATTCCAAGGTGTTCACACGCTTACCTGGCGGTAGGCATTCAGATGCTGAAAGATCTCAGCCATTGATGAGTTCTGCAAAGCTTGAGAGGAAATGGAGCCACTTGACTTTGTCTTATTCTTCTCCTCCTCGGTTTCCTTCTCTCTGACCTTCTGCAAAGCTCCCCTGTAGACTTGGTCCTGGCAGTAGATGATCTGCTCCATCTGAAAGTGAAGTCGGATCATCTTCTCCGCTTCCTTTTCTTGATCTAATCTGATGTCTTCGAGTTTGGACTGCAAGGAAAGAGAAATGTAGGCCAACATCATCAAGAAAGGCTTGCCATGGAGTAAGAACATAGGATACCCAACAGGTCCACAAGTATCTGGTCACCCAGCAGAAACAAGAACAGCCATTACCGGGGAGTAGTCCCTGTACCCCTTGGTCATCTCATCTATGTAGGGTCCTCCAAACTGACGGTGGAAACCAGAGGAAGCCTAGGTGTGAGTAGCCCCTTAAAGGTCAACCTTCAGCATCAACTCGAGTGGATTTATTTTTAAAGATTTGTTTATTTATTTTATGTATTTGTTGCATTCCTTTGTGTTACCATAATGCAGAAGCCGGAAGAAAGTTCTGGATCCCCTGGAACTGAGGTTACAAATAGTTGGAGCCACCTGATGTGGGAACTGAACTCATGTCCTCTACGAGAGCAGTAAGCATTCTTAACCGCTGAATCATCTCTCTAGACTCTTGACTAGATTTAGAATCACTCAAGTGGCTTGTCTCTGAGCATGTCTGAAAAGGTGTTTCCAGAGATGTTTAACTGTGGTGGAAGACCCAGTCTAAAGTGGGCAATGCTGTTCTATATACAGTTAGAGCTTCTGAACACCAGCACTCATTTTCCAAACAGAGCAACGTGACCAGCTGTCTCACATCCGTACTGCTCTGCCTTCTCGGCCACAATGGACTGTATCCCCTCAAACCATGAGCCTAAATAAATCCTTACTAAGTTGTTCTTACCAGTTATTTGGTCACAGTAAGGGTAGAAGGAATACACTTAGGAAGGGCTAGGGATCTGTATAGATTCTCAGCCCTGACCCAGCCGCTCTCCTTGCTGTTTTAGCCACTTTAACATCTACAATAAGAAGGTGACTTCTACCAGAAAGTGTGCAAATGTAAGAAGGACTCAGTTTAGGTCAGTCACCTCCTATGGGTGCCATGTCCTAGGAGTTCAGGGCAGCCTTATCCTAGAGTGGCTCCTGACTTGACCATTGCAGGGGCAATCTATGCAAAGTTCAGTGCTGGGTGTGTCTCCAGTTGTACCTCTCCTTTACCATACCTTCCAGGGAAGCCTCATCCTCCCACAATGGGGACACAGGCCCATGGAACAACCCAGCTGTGGCCCAGGCTGGAGAATGGCAATGCCAGTGGCCCCCTGCACAGGACCTGTGTGTCTGGGCAGGGGCTGAGTTTCTTCACCATACCCTATGAAGGTAGAGGCATTTTTCTCTTTGTTGCTGCATCCCTCTAAACAGACACAATTTCACACTTATGGTCCTCGCTGTTAGAATCACTATTAGAAACCAGCCAAGACTGCTGTGTCCCTAAGAATCCAGCAGCCCTTCCCTTTCACCCTCACACACAGCTATCCTACCAAGCCAACAGGCTACCAGACGCCTGGATTTCTCATCTTGGGAAGTAAGTTTTCTAAGACACATCATACACATCAAAGGGCATCAAAAGGCTACTGATGGGTATCTGGTGATTACCAGGGCCACATTTACCCACCCTTTCCCTTCTGCCTGTTGGGGTATCGGAGAGCCTGACTGTAGGGTTGTAAAACCTTCCCCTTTCCTCAGAGACTTACAAAAAGGGATCTCGTCTGTTCTATGGGCTTGAATCCTCTTCAAACACCTGTCAGAGTGTCTCTGGACCTGGGGCCTGACTTTCCTCAGAGCCACAAGTATACTGTCTGTGTGTGTGTCTGTCTGTCCACAACGAACAACTCTTCTAATAAATGTCTTACTTCCCACAATCCGTCTCAACATCACCCCTGAACCCCACATCTGATACCTTTCACTCAGTGTCAGGAGGAGCTTCCTTTGCATGGGCCCTGAGGCTCCCTGACAGAGCCTCATCTGTGGATTTCCGCCTTCAGCTCTGTTCCTCATTCTCTTCTCCCTCCTCTCCCTGCCCCTACTTTAGCCAGATAGCACCAGTAGCCTCATCAACAACATGCAAGGAGGAGCTTAAGCCTTTTCCATACAAGCACAGTAAAGGAGACACAGTCTCAACCCTAAACACCTGTTCCCTAATGTCATATTCATTATGCTTTAAAAACAACACACACTTGGTTTTACCTTGGTAGTTCTGTGGAGGTTAAAAAACTCATCAAAATTTTTTTCAGAAACTTTCGAAAAGGCCACTCGTACCATTTCTGATTGAAGAGAGAAAAAACAGTTTAACATAGTAAGTGGTTAAGATGTATTCACTCTGTGTAGATGTAAAACCAACCAGGACAGGGTTGAAGGATGCAGGGGCTCTCCTGCTCCCTCCCTCCTTTCTTTCCTTCCTGACCAATGAAGAGGGAGGTACACCCAGGCTTCTAGAGAACTCTCTTTAATATAAATATAGCTGCAGGCTAAGCATGGTCATCCCTTTGTGCGAAGGACTCTGGCTGTGCTCTTTACAGGATTGAGTTAAGGGCCCAAAAGGTTAGGTGACTCTGCCCTCTGACAGCAAACCCCTGTACCCACAGACAGGATCAGAATGGACTGAATTTTTGATGACCACAGAAAACCCTCCCGCCCACCTAGAACCAGCTCTGGAGGACAGCCCTGGTTGTCCCCTGTCCTAGAACAGTGACCCCGGGTAGCGCTCACCGGTGACCTTGTGCAGCATGTCCACAGCCGGCTCTTCCAGGACTCTGATTTGGCTTCTTATGATGTTCTCAAACGTTTTGTAGTTCACAAAGCCTGGCAGCTCTCGGCCTCGATACTGCTTTTCAAATTTCCAGACTTCATTATATAAAACATCATAACCTACAGTAGGAGGTGACTGTTAGATTCTAAGAGGACTTGCAAATATTTTCCTAAACAAGCCCATTCTGATCTTATTGGGTTGACTGAGATATAACGAAGCAAATAAATATCTGCAAATGGAAAGATATTTGGGGTTATAAGGAAGAATACAATCTTGACGCAAAAGGCAAGTTCAGTGCCAGAGACCATGGCAGAATCCAACAGATGGAAACCAGAGGAAGACATGGCATCAAAGATACCTTGGGTGCGTGGGTTTATGAATCCAGCTGGATTTGAGCAAAGAAGAGACAGAGCACATAGCTCACAAGCCCTATGACCCCCAGACAGCATTAAGAGCTGAGTGGGAGGAGGGGTGCCTCTCAGCAAGAGATTACAGGGCAAGTAGGAACCTGGATGGTCCCAGTGTGACCCGATCTCCCTGTTCATGAGACAAAACACTTAGTCCCTCTCCCCACTACTGGAAACAGGCAGCAGACGCAGACAGTCCCAGCTTCCCCTGTGGCGAACTAGCTGTTTTTAATCTTTTTATTTTTTATTTTATCACTTTATGTGTATAGGCATTTTGCCTGCAAATATGTCTCTGCACAATGTGCATACAGTGCCTCCAGAAGTCAGAGAGATCACCTGGGATTGAATTTACAAATGGTTATGAGTCACCATGTGGGTACTAGGTTTCAAACCTAGATCAACTGGAAGAACAGCCAGTGCTCTTAACCACTGATCCATCACTCTAGCTCTCCAAAGAATATTTTTAATTAAAAGAAAACTTATCTCATAAACAAGACCTTAAATATATTCAGAATTGTGAACCGAGCTCCAAGAGTTTAATCCTTGATTCTGGAAAGTGTCTGTCACCGCCAGGAACTGTTCCTCTCACCAGAATGAGGTGCCTTCCGTTCTGCCCTTTATCCAACCTTGCAGCCTCTGCTCTACCTTCTACCTACACCAAGTATGTATTCCAGGTGTTTCTGAAATGGAATCGCATGCCACAGGCATATCCTGTCATCAAGGCTTGTCAGCCTTGCACCTTGTATTCCAGCTCCTTCTGTGCCTTTCTGTGAATTAAAATACTCCATTCATTGATGACGCTAAGAGCTGAATTGTTTCCTTCAGAATCCTGTGCTGTGGTCCCAACCACCCAGCACCTCAGGATGGGACTATGTGCAGATGAGGGTTTTAAAAGAAATTACTAAGTGGAAAGGAGTCTCTGAGGGTGGTCTCTAATCCACTGTGTCTTGTGTCCTTAAAGGACTGACAAGGTTACATAAATACCCAGAGTGAAGGACTTGTGAAAACACAGGGTCAAGCCAGGTTCAGGGTAAGAGACTTGTATATTTGTTTGACTATTTCCTCATAGTAGAGGAAAGAGACATCTTTCCAACTCTCCCTGGGAGTGGAAGTAGGTATCCTGTGTTTGCCTCTATGAGGGCTCACTGCTGTAACCCATTCCCCATCAGTATACCAGGGCTTCCTCTTCCCAGCCTCTTCTCCAGCACCTGCCAGTGTCTGCCTTTCTAATTCTAATCACCCTGGGGGCTGGGACAGGAATTAGCCTTGTGTCTTCATTTGCATTTCTGATGGCCACTGGTGTTTTACTAGTCATTTGTATATCTTCTTTTTGGAAAAACATCTTTTCTAATTGGATCCTGCTCTTGTACCTTGGAGTTGTAAAGTTGCTTCATATTCTGATCTCCAGGCCTTCCTCTATCAGATATAGTGGCAGGTACTTCTGAAGTTCAGGAATGGGACAGTAACTCTTCCCTGGAGTGAGGACACACAGCAGGGTCTATAGTGTTCAGTCTCAATTGTCTGGACTTAGTGGTGTGAGTAGGGCAGACATGGGGAGCACAGTGGGGACATGGGGGAGTCACAGCCTTTAAATACGTGTCTCACATGGCTCTCTACAAAGGCACATTGCCACCCAACCTGACCACCTGGCATGCCCTCCACTAGGGACTAAAAGATTCTACATGTAGCCTGTGGGAGATAGAACACTCCACTTTGTACACTTGTCACTCAGCCAAGTAAAGATGTTTGTCAGAACCTCTGGTGGGTTCAAACTAATCCTATGTTTTCATCAAACCCCTTCAAGGAAGTCTTGGAATTCCCCTCAGCCATGGCAGCTTTCTCGGAAGAGATAAGTGATCAAAGAACAGATTTATGGAGCATTCTGGTGCTGCATGTGCTTGTATTCCCTTCTCATGGCCATAATGACACGTATCAAGACACTCCCAGGCTTAAGATCCTGGACAGGAAACAGTTTCCTCCAAGATTAAAACTTTCCATTTTGGGTCTGGAGAAGGGGGTGTCTGGAGGCGCCATGTCAGGCCGGGAAGGTGGCAAAAAGAAGCCCCTGAAACAGCCCAAAAAGCAGGCCAAGGAAATGGACAAGGAAGATAAGGCTTTCAAGCAGAAACAAAAAGAGGAGCAGAGGAAACTCGAGGAGCTAAAAGCCAAGGCCACGAGGAAGGGACCCCTGGCCACAGGTGGAATTAAGAAATCTGGCAAAAAGTAAGCTGTTCCTCATATCTGAGATGATGGCGACCCACTTCCATTCCTATTTAAACATCTGGATTCCCTGCCATAACATCTTTGCCATCTACAGCTAGAATGAAGTGTTATCCTAGAGCCTGTTAAACATCTGGATCCCCTACTATAACATCATTGCCACCTATAGTTAAAATGAAGTGTTATCCTGGAGGCTGTTGTACATTGTAATAAACTTTTATAAAAATAAATAAATTAATTAATTAATAATAATAATAATAAAATAATACAATGAAAAAAAACTTTCCATTTTGGAGGGATGCTCCTGAAGGCATAGGATGTTAGAAAGGAGGTGAAAGAAGAGATGTTCCTAAGGGAGGTGAGTACATCCTCCTGGGAAGCTCCTTTAACTCAACAACTCAGTCAACAACTCAGTGACTTGAGAAAGTCCCCGAAACTGACTAGATTCACTAGATTCCCCACTCCAAGAGTATGTAAACGGTAAGAACTGCTGAGACTCACTCTCAGATAAACTGAACTGCCTGGAAGAAGCAGAGACCAGTCAAGTTGCCTGGCAGAGGCTCAGACCAATTGAACTACCCGGAACTACCTCTCCAACCTGTTAAACTGGCTGGGGGCTGTGCAGTGTGCTCCGGAGTTCATGAGCCATCACCCATGCTGGAGTGGGCTTTGAGATTACAGTTGTCTTTGACTCGTTTCTATGCCTGTAAGTAACCCCAGACCCACATTCCTGTAAGTAAATCCAATAAAATTCATTGGTTCACCAAGTTGGACTTTGCTAGTACCTGTACTTTGGTTTGTTGTTAGTTCCCTATCTGATGTATTACCAAAGTTCATAAGTTGAACTTCATTCCTAGTGGACTGGCAACTGAGAGGTGGGCCTTTAAGAAGTTACTAGGACATGGTAGCTCCATCCTTACAGAGGGATGTGTGTCCTTAGAACAGAGGCCAGAGAAAACTGGCTCTTATCCTCCACACATGAGGACCAGGCTAGATGGTGCCCTTGGGAGCAGAGATGGAGACCTCACCAGTCCCTTCATCTTCTGGTTCCTTGACCTTGGACTTCCTAGCACCCAGAACTGTGAGTGATGGTTTCCTATTGTCTATGACAGTGGAGTATAAGATTGTTAAGGATGGCAACCCAGATCGAACAAGATACTTACCGCTTTGGAAATGTTTTTCGATCTCCTTACTCCACAAGAAGAACTCCCCTCGGATCTTGTTGAACAGGCGACATTCCCCCTCCCCCACATTCTCCTCCCCTTGTACTATGGCAGTGATGTCCTGGTTAAAAGCATTGATTTTCTGTCAAGAAGGAAAACATCATTATTAGCAGAAATCCTTCAAGCATGGAGTCAAGGTAGTAAAAGAATATATGTGCCCTGAAGGTGGATGAGCCACCTCCTCCACATGGACCCAGCAGAACAGTATGGAGAAGGGACTTTGGCAGCAGGAAATACCTTCATTCCCCCTCCTCCTTTGGGAGCCTTGGGGGGAATTCTTCTGTCAGTGTGCATGAAATGAAAATGCCCCCGCAAGCCCCGCCCTGCACTCAACCATAGTCTCTGCCCCGACTCCTTTTTAACACTAAATGGACAGGATGCAGCTCCATCAGCCTTGGAGGCTTGAGATCTGAAGAGCCCCAGAGAGCAGTGGCTGTGTAGACAGTGATGCCGTCCTCACGCCTGGAACTATGGGTAATGCTCACATCGATCAGGAAGAAAGTTTTCCCTTCGTCGTCTTCTGGTATGTCTGCACCGTACTTCTGCAGCTCCTCGCTTGCAGCCTGGTAACACTTCTTTATTTGATTTTCTAACAAAGGCAGAGATTTCTGAAATGGAAGGAGATAAACGGGAGATAGACCTATAGACTGGGATGCAAAGGTGGTGCGGGACAATTCTGTATTCTGTCAATCATGTTTTAAATAAATGCTGATTGGCCAGGCAGGAAGTATAGGCGGGACAACCAGACAGGAAGTAGAGGTGGGGCAATAAGAACAGGAGTTCTGGGAAGAAGGAAGCTCTTCCTGCAGTCCTGCCCAGACATAGAAGAAGGAAGATGGACCTGCCCTGCTGAAAAGGGTACTGAGCCATGTGGCTTATATATACTAGAATAATGGGCTCCAGAGGTCCTGAGTTCAATTCCCAGCAACCACATGGTGGCTCACAACCATCTGTAATGAGATCTGGTGTCCTCCTCTGGCATGCGGGCATACATTGAGGCAGAATGTTGTATACATAATAAATAAATAAATAAATCTTAAAAAAAAGTTAATAAGAAGCCTGAGCTAATGTGCCAATCAGTTCATGAATAATGCAGACTTTCTGTGTGATTTCTTTGGGGCTAAACGGCTGAGGGAACTGGGCAGGACAGAAACCCCAACAAGCAGGCCCTCCATGTTACACAAAGGAGGCCCCAAACCTGCTCAGTGTAGTCACTGGGACACATGGGTAACGTTCTGAAGTCTGGATACAGTTTCCCTGGTGCAGAGCAGCCCTTGAGAAGCATCCCTTCCCACACAGGTTTGCCCACAACTCCATCTGGTACACAAACCTGTCCACTGCATATGGTTGCTTCCTAAAAGAGCCACCCAGGGTCACCTCCTTCTGTATCAGGGACATGAACTCTCTTGAGGGAAATGCAACAAAGCCCTTATAGAAACTTCTGAAACAGGGGAAGTTAGAATAATACAAGACTCCTAATTCAACAAGTCAAAAGCTGCCAAGGATTCTTGTTTCCAAGGAAGGTTTCTATAGCTTTGTTGTCCCCAGGCAGCTCAAGGCACAGAAGTCAGCAAGAGCAGGCCTGTCTCTGTCTGCATCAAGGAGGACCAGAGAAGGTCACTCAAGATCATGGTGCCCTGCAGATGCCCTGATCTCCACCTGCATCCTGGGGGCCGCAGGAAGACCTTGATCTCAGGAAGAGCCCAGGGGAAGAAGATCACTGCTGGGTTCGTTCCACAGCAGTCCTCAAGCAGGTATGGACACTAAATCCACATGTGCTGAGTATTCTCAACACCCCAGTTGAGAACTAAGGGGTTTGAGATGCAGACTCCACCAGGTCAGAGAAAGTGAACGTGGCTTCTATCTGAAGAGGCCATTTGAACTCAAACTCTCGAGATCAATTCCAGAATGAGGGTCTCACAGCTGTGCCACCCAGGACCTAAGGGTGACAGCAGCAGGAGCCAGCACAAAGCCTTCAGATGCTGGAGTGACTGACTCCCAAACACAGCATGTCTGTGCAAAGAGATCTTGACCAGCTTGGGTGCCCAGAACCATCCCAGTCCCAGCTTAGCTTGATGAAGACACAGCCTCCCTGGCTTACACAGATGTGTGCGATGAGCTCCGTGGTCAGTCTCTCTGCCAGACGGGGCACTGTGGCCTTTCCATCCTCCAGAAGAACACTGAGGGAATAGGAGAGAGGGTCCCATTAAACTTGGCCAAAACACAAGTCTGCAGTCTGCTGTGGGGAGGCCAGGGCCAGTTTGGGAACTATCAATGAACCTTGTGATTGGTACTCATGAAGCACCCAGAGATGGTTATGTATAGTGATACAGGGGAACCAGTTAGGATAGTTCCACAATGGGCTGCAGTAATCCCCCTCAGCACATTAATAATCAGAGTAAAATCTGTTCTCCATAAAGCATATGTACACAACCACAGCTATGTTATCATAGCACAACATCCCATTCCATGTGTGATACATTTGAACACACATGCACACATCTTTTGTGTTTCATATACAACTATACAACACAACCTTCCATACATTATATGTTAGTAAAAACACACACATGTATAATACATACAAGTAAACACATCCTTCCATATAGGCTGTACATAGGGGGACACACATACATACATAATACACAAGAATACATATAGATCCAGGTCTTTTTACAAAGTCACTGACATGTATTTGCATATGTGTGATGAACAATTGAAGTGGGGAGACACACTCTGGTTCAAGAAAGCATTTAAAGGCATGAAGCTACATTATTCCAAGGCGGCCAAAATCTGTATTCAGACAGCACACTGTTATGCCTTAGGTTACAAGTCATCAGGGATTTAGAACTCTTCCTGCCTGTGAGTGACTGCTAACTCTTATTGGGGCTCCAGTTTCTACACCAGTCAGTTTATTTAAACAAACTGTGGTAGAATAGAAACAATGGAAATTTTGTTTTGCTTTGAGCCAGGGTCTCTCTACATAGCCCTGGATGTCCTGGAACTCACTGTGTAGATTAGGCTGACTTCCAGCTCAGAGATCCACCTACCTTTCCTCCTGAGTGCTGGAATTAAAGGCGTGCACACAATAGAAACTTTTAAAACAAGAAGGGCCTGGAAAGATGTATTCCAAGTTCTGAAAGATCATAACTGTTGACCCAGACTGTTATACCCAGCAAAGCTCTCTATTAAAATTGATGGAGAAATAAAAAAATTCTATGATAAAAACAGATTTAGGGATTTTGTGACTGCTAATTCCACTTTACAGAAGATCCTGGAAGAAATACAGGGCTCTGAAGAGAAAAGTAAACATAGCCAAGTAATCACAGGGAATCAAAAGAGGTCAAAGAAGACCACAAAAGAAATGACAAACCCTAAGTAGTGGTGCAGGAATCTCATGTGGGTTTGAGGCCAGCCTAGTCTACAGAGTAAAGTCTAGGACAACCAGACCTACCTAGTGAGGCCCTGTCCCAAAATACAAAGTAAAAACAAACAAAACAAAAACAAGTGACAAGAATTAGCATATATCTGTCAATAATAATTCTGAATATGAAGTCTCAGTTCCTCAATAAAGACAGACTAGCAGGTTGGATCTGAAAATAGAATCCATCTTTTTGCTGCCTCCAGAAAATACAGATTACTCTCAATGATGGACATGACCTCAGGGTAAGGGTGGAAAAGTAAATGAATCTAGAATACAAGTAGGTTAGATATTCTAATTCCTGATAAAGTAGACTTCAACATAAAACTGGTCAAAAGAGATAAGGAGGGATATATAGCTTGAATTCTAATTGGTCTTAATAATAAAAACCTAAAGTCAGATATCAGGGTGAATGATTCACTACAGGGATCCTTTACACTGACCACAGGAACAATCTATCAAGAGGATACTGCAGTCTTAAACATACAGGCATTTAATACAGGGCCACAACTTTCGTTTTAAAATGCTATTAGATCTAAAACCACAGATTGACTAATAACACCGATTGTGGGTGATTTCAGTACCCAACTCATGTCAACAGATAGGACATCTGGACAAGATCTAAGCAGAGAAACATGGCAGTTAAGTGATACCAAAAACCAAATGGAATTAGGCTTGGTGATTCACATCTTTAATCCCACACAGAAGAAGGCAGATCTCTGTGAATTTGAGGACAGCTTGTTTTACATAGTGAGTTCCAGGACAGCCAGAGATTAGTAAAGAGACTTTATCTCAACCAAACAAGAAACAGTCTGACAGACAAAAAGGAAAAGAAAAAAAGAAATCAAGTGTATCTAACAGACATCTGTAGAACATTCTACCCAAACACTAAAGAACACACATATACACATTATTTTCAGAAGTCCCTTAAGCTTTCTCCAAAACATATCAGCTATTAGAACACAAGTCAAATCTCAACAAACACAGGACAATTTAAATCACATCCTGCACTCTATCTGACCATAACAGAATTAAACAGTATATCAACAGCAACAAAAAATAGAAGCAGGGCACTAAACAACACCCTACTGAATGTTGATTGTTATTAGGAAGAAATATGGAAATTAAAAAATTTCTAAAATTTGCTGGGTGGCAGCAGCACATGCCTTTAATCCCAGCACTTGGGAGACAGAGATAAGCTGGGTCTCTGAATTTGAGGTCAGCCTGGTCTACAGAGATTCAGAACAGCCAGGGTTACACAGAGAATTCCTGTCTCAAAAAGCAAACACACACACACACACACACACACACACACACACACACACGGGGGGGGGGGACAAAGAAAAGGAAAAAAGAAAAAAATTTAAGAATTGAAGGGAAATGAAAACATAACATATATAAATCTACAGGACACAGTGAAAGCAGTCCTAAGAAAAATGTCTATAGCACAAGTACATCAAAAATTTCGAAATATCATAAATTAATAACTTAATGATGCACTTGAAAGCCTCAGAAAATCAAGAGCAAACAATACCCCCATTGATTGGACAATAAAAAAAATTGAATTGAAAAAACTACAAAGAATCAAAAAACGAGAAGTTGGATCTTCTAAAAGAAAAAGAAGATTGACAAATCCTTGGCCAAATTAAGAAAGAGAGAGAGAGAGAGAGAGAGAGAGAGAGAGAGAGAGAGATCCAATAGATGCGATAGATCCAAGTGGAGGGCAGACACTCACAAGGACATACTTTAAAAATCTCTAATTCATAAAACTGAGAAGCCTAAAAGACAAGGATGAAATTAAACCAATATGAAATAAACAGTTTAGACAGATCCATGACCAGGAATGATATTGAAACAGTAATAAAAGTTCGCTCAACTGAAACAAGCCCAGGACCAGATAGATTCACTGCAAAATTCTACCAGACTTTCAGGAAATTCACACCAGCACTGTCCAAATTTTTCTTGAAAGAGAAAATGAAGGACAGCTTCCAAACTCTTCTCTATGAAGCCAGTATTACCTTGATACCAAATCCAGATAAAGACAATACAAACAAACAAAAAAATTATAGACCAATCTCTCAGGTGAAGAAATATGCAAAAGTTTTCAATAAAATACTGGCACACCCAAATTTATATGCATACAAACAATATCATCCATCACTACCAAGTTTGGTTTCATTCTAAAGATGCAAGGATGGTTCAACATACGTAATTCAACTCATATTATCATCTATCACCACAGTGTACACAAAGACAAATCATACCATCATCTCATTAGACACAGAAGAAGCCTTTGACAAAATCCAATATCTCTTCATCACAAAAACCGTGAAGAAGATAGGGATGGAGGGAACTTGCCTCAACCTAATGACAGTATACATGACAATATATACAAAAATCCTATAGACAATATCATACTAAATGGAAACAAATTAAAAAGTTCTCACTAAGATTAGGACAGCCCAGGAGAATGCTCCTGCAGTAGGGAGTTCTAAAGGTCTTGGTGCGATTTAAGCCACCATCAGCAGGTGTCTTTGGGAGCTCAGATGTTATCATTTATGTCTATTGTTATCTGACCTTTGATTTGCAGTAGTGTGTCAAGCAAGAGCGTGGCCTGGTGTTCTGCAGGTTCTGAGCAATTGTCTATGACAAGATGGCAAAGGGGCACCAAGCATGGCTCAGAGCTGCTTTTATGACATGTCAAAGGCACAGTGGGGTTCTGGGTCTCCAACTTTTCCTCTGCTCTTTTCTACTTGTAACTTTAGTTCCTGCACCTCTTGATTGTGGTATTTTGGCAAGCCCCCTCTTCTCTTTTACTACTTACTACTCTTTAAGGACTACTTTGTGCATTGTGCTTTCTTTCAGGAGAGTTTTACAGTGGTTTTGAAGGTGCAATCATCCTCGGGATGTTGCACATATACCCTTCATGTCAGGAATTTTATTGGCCAGTAATTTTCATTGCATGGGACAGTATGGCAAAGGCACCTGAAGTGAGGGTGCTCCTTGAAAAAGGCTTGCTCCTTCTCAAGGGCCTCAGTCAGGCTCAGCTGATCCTGGATGTCCTGCTGACCCCTGCACTTGACCACCATGTAGCCCTTCTTCAGGTGGTACACCAGGTTCCGTACCACATCAACAACTTTGTCTTCAGTACCTCTGTCAACCAGATCGGGCTTGGTCAAGATCCCTGCAAGACAGACCCTGGAATCAGAGGACACACCCTGCCCCAAGATAGCAGGAAGTGTAGCTCTCACTAGCCACCAGGATCCCATCTTTGGCTGAGACAGACAGAACCCATGCAAGGTGGAAGTCCATCCACAGAGCCAAGTGCAGTTAGCCTTGTGAAATCAGAGAAAACCCTCAGAGCTGCGGACTCCTTCCTAGCACCTCTCCATGGCAACCACGCAGAGAGACAACAGCTATTCATCCTTTCACTCTGTGTGGACCTTACCATGGATCCTCAACCAGTGAGTCTCAGCAAATATGATTTCCTCCCCACGCTTGCCCACCTCTGACTCCTCATGCCTTTCCTACCAGGGAGACAAGATGAAGGGCTCACTTCCTCCCACCTCAGTGGGATCCTGGCTGTGCTGAGTTTGGTCCATCTGGATTCAGGGGATGTATCCCCACTGGCACCCACACACCACTGTTATCTCCACTCTCCTCACCTATGGTCCTGTCCCCGTCAGGGTCCACCTCCTGAGCCATGCTCAGTGCCTCTGTGGTGGCGATGTCCACATTACTGGGGACCACCACCAGGTTGATGGTCTCCTGTTTCTGGATGTACGTCTTGATGAGTCTCTTGATCTGTA